>NC_069506.1:110227840-110247840 GCF_027579735.1 Bombina bombina | reverse complement strand
CAGATGAAGGCGGACATAGCTTTGTTCCATATGGTCAAATCGCCCTTGGTTATAAGGAAGGGCAGCATCAACAAAGGGTATAATATTTTCGGTAGTAGGGTCATCTTGACCAGGCTGACCCTGCCCGATAAACCCAGTGGGAGAGTGTTCCAGCTATGGAGTTGTGTGGCTAAGCTCTTACATCTCTCAGAAATGTTGAGCGTATACATCTTGTGGGGGTCTTTATGAACCTTGATGCCAAGGTATGTGAGTGCCCCCGGCACCTCCACAAACGGGAAGGAGGAACCGGAATCGGGATGTTTGTTAAGCCATAGGATCTCCGATTTGGAGGTGTTGATTTTATATCCCGAGAAATTTCCGAACTCGGAGATAGTCTGCATTATACGCGGTATGTGTTTGGAGGGTGAATCTACAAAGAGTAGCATATCGTCCGCATATAGGGCTATTTGAATCGGGTTATTTCCCAGTACAATGCCCGGAAAAGAGTCCCTCAGTTTGATGGCCAGAGGCTCAAGAGCCAGGTTAAACAGAAGGGGCGACAGGGGACACCCCTGTCTAGTGCCTCGCTGCAGCTGGAAATCTGAGGAGAAGAGACCATTAACCAGAACTCGAGCCATTGGGGCGTGGTACACTTTACGAATCATATCTAAAAAGGGGCCACTAAAGTTGAACCGTTGCATAGTATCTATCAGGTGGGGCCACTCCACACGGTCGAAGGCCTTCTCCGCATCAAGCGATAGCAGGAAGGCCTCCGCCGCAGTGGATCCCTCTCCCCTCTTGCCCAAGGACCAGTAGTGGTCAATGACATGAAGCACCTTGCGGAGATTAGTTACCGAGGATCGTTTAAACACGAAACCCGTCTGGTCTGGGTGAACCAATTGGGGGAGGGAGGTTTTTAATCTGTTGGCCATTATTTTCATAAAGAGTTTATAGTCGGTGTTGAGAAGGGAGATGGGGCGATACGATTCAGGAAGAGAGTGGTCTTTACCCGGCTTGGGAATCAGGGTGATGTGAGCAGAGGTGAAATCCCGAGAAGGCAATGCCTCCTCATGAAAGAAGGCATTGAAGAGCTTGGTCAGTGAGGAGCCAATTTGTGGTAATAGGATTCTGTAGAAGTCGGCCGGAAGACCATCCGGTCCCGGCGCCTTCCCGACAGAGAGAGACTTCAAGGTAAACGAGACCTCCTCCAATGTGATGGGAGCATTCATAGCATCCATCTGGTCTTGAGTTAATTGAGGCAGTTTAAGATCTTGCCAGAAGTGATTTTTGGAGGCCGGGTCAGGGGAGTCCTGACACGTGTAAAGTCGTGTGAAATACTGAGTGAAGCAATCTGCAATTTCCTCGGGGGAAGTGTGTGTGCGCCCGTTATGCTTAAGTGCCGCAATGTTAGACCTTGAAAACTTTGGTTTAGTTAGTGCCGCCAACATTTTACCTGGCCTATTACCAAATCTGTAATATTTACCAGCCATCTTTAGCAAGCCTGAAGCCGCCTGATGTCTCATGAACGCTTCCAATTCGGCCTTACTGGCCACGTATCTCTCATGCGTATCAGAGGTACGGAGAGAGCAATGGGCTTGGTAGGCCCGGGACAGCGTTTTGTTAAGGTCCAGGTATCTGAGTTGCGTTTTGTATTTGATTTTTGAGATGTATGAAATTATGGAGCCGGATAGAACCGATTTTGCTGTCTCCCAGAAAAGCTGGGCGTTATCTATATGTGCCCTGTTGTCGGTATAGTAGTCGGTCCAGGCCTGTTGTAGAAATTTGACAAAGGCCTCCGAGGAGGCTAGGTATGTAGGGAATCTGAGAGTATTCCTGTTTGCTCTTGGACCATGTGCGCCCAAGATCAATGCAACTGGTGCATGATCGGATAGGACAATATCATGTATAGTGCAGGTCTGAACCTGAGAAATCAGGGGCCTAGAGACCAAGAACAGGTCAATCCTTGATAAAGTATGTTTGGCCTTGGCTAGGCAAGTGTAGTCCTTGCCCTCTGGATGGAGTAATCTCCAGACATCACACGTGTTGAGGTGTGTCTCCAGCATATCAAAAATCTTGGATTCATATCTCGCTTTGTAATTTTTCTTAGGGTCTTTCACTAGATGAGTGCCCAGCCAGGCTCTATCCAGCATGTGTGAGGGGGAGATATTGAAGTCTCCGCCTATAATCAGTCTTGAATCCATATACGGGCAGAGTATTTGGGTTAAGTGCCTCCAAAAATACGTTGATCTGTGATTAGGGGCGTAAATGTTGCAGAATACATACTTGACATCATTGATGTCTGCCTGTAGGATCATAAATCTGCCATCACTATCTAGATATGTATGATTAACAGTCACCTGAAGTCGTTTGCCAAGTAAGATAGCTAGACCTCTACTGGCACTAGTGTGTGAATTATAGAGCACATGGCCCACCCAATCCCTCTGTAGTTTAGAATGTTCCTCATCTAACAGATGAGTTTCCTGTAATAGGGCTATATCCGCACCCAATCTCCTTAGGTGCGTAAGTATTGCCCGCCTCTTAACGGGGGAGTTGATACCTCCCACGTTCCAGGTCAGAATTTTAAGGGGCATAGGAGACTAACTTAGGGTAGCATGGAGGGTTGCTGAACCGGGACATAGCCCAAGGAGGGGGAGGGGCGGGGAGACAAGGAGGGGATGGGAGGGTTGAGAAGAAGAGAGAGGGAGAGAGAGGGAGGGAGAGAAAGAGAGAGGGAAAGGAAAAAAAAAAAAAAAACCCCAAAACAAAACGAAACAAAACAAAACAAAACCCACAATATCAACACCCGTGTAAACCCTCCTAGCAGAATGTATAAAGACAGACGGCTGAACCGCCAGCAGTTTCATAGGCTTGTAACATATATGCAAAGGCAACAGTACAACAAATATTGAATTAGCTAGAGAAACGTTACAATTAGAAAACCTTTTTCTATTGCACCTGAAAAAGAGCAAGGTTAGTAATAACAGTGCAAGTATCAAAGTGCTTGTGTGGTAGAGGCAGTGCAGGGTCACAGGGGACCACCAAACAAGCAACAGGTTGGTAAGCAAGGCGATATGTTTAAGTAGCCCTTTTCTAAAATACATGAAAACAAGCAATGGGAGGTTCCCCTGATTCCACTCACCCCCCCCCCCCATTCGTGTGCATGGGCAATACTTATATGAGCTGTTTCAGGAAACCTTGCGCTAGAGTAAAACAATTTAAATATACTTGCAAATCCTTTTCGTGTATCATCAGGTGGGTTCGTGTCTGAAACATGAGGGTAACTAAACCTGTCAAAGAGAGCATAAACATTAACATATCCCTTCCCCCCCCCCCCCCCCCCACATGACAAACGGGCCAATTGACAGGATTATAAGCGATCATTATGTCAAACAGAGCAATTGTCACAAAGACCACAGACACTAGCTGGAATGAAAAGAGAAAAGTTAGGACAACACAAAAGTAGACAAATGCCCAGCCAACATTGCACATTATAAATTTCCATGTTTTCAACTTTCTAAACTCAGGTTTTTTATCTAAACAGATATGCTCCTTTAGGAGCCAGACCTCAGCTATTATCATGACCAAGGCTATGTACAGTGAATAGGTAAATAACCTCTCCATTATTTAACACAGTTCAGTGTGAAAGTCTAGGGTCGTTCAGAACTCCTGTAGCTGGTCAAGCAGCCGGCTGACGGTCTTCAGTAGCCAAATAACTGCGTAGAGCTAGAGGGGAGTGGAAGTATTTTATGCCATGGGGCGTTTGAAGGCGCAGCTTGGCAGGGAAGAGTAAGGCCACTTGGCGACCCTGTTCGTGTAGTTGCGAGCACAAGGGAGCAAACTCCTTCCTTTGTTTTGTTACTTCAACAGAGAAGTCCTGGAACAACAATAGCTTGGAATGTTCAAAGATAACTTCTTTATGAGATCTGTAAGCCCTGAGGAGTTTAAGTTTTTCCTGAAAGTTTAAACATTTCAAAATGACCTGTCTGGGTTTCTGGTTAGCATGTTCAAGAGTTCTTTCAGGCCCTACTCTATGGGCTCTCTCCACATCGATAGGCAGGATATCAGGGGGTAGACCCAGCAATTTGGGGAATGTGAGGGCAGTAAACTCCAAGAGGTCTTTCCCTTTCACTGACTCAGGGACCCCTACAATGCGCAGGTTATTGCGCCGACTTCTGTTCTCTAAGTCGTCAACCCTCTCACGCAGAATTTGATTTTGTTTTAGTAATTGCTTAAGTGATGCTTCAGAGGTGACCTGCCTATCTTCGACATCTGAAATGCGGTTCTCAGCTGCACTTATGCGGGAGGAGAACTGGCGGACCTCACTTGTGAGTGTGTCTACCCCCGATTGTAGGGAATCCATTTTTGGGAGAAAGAAAGATTTAAGTTCTTGCAGTAGGGATTTATGGTCCTGAGTAGGTGATGTTGGGCCCACTGTGTTTGTGTGAAATTCACTGTGCACTTCTACATTGTGCTTTTGTTGTTTTTTATCTGGTCTTGCCCTTTGACTCATGATGTCGTTAGTGGAAGGAGTTAGTCTCTGGAAATATTTATCCACTTTCATGTATCCTGACAAAGCGTAACTTGTCAGGAGTTAGTGCACAAACGTTCAGATTTATAGTATGTTACCCGTTCTGAGTATGAGGACCTGCATAGATCAATCATGTGGTTATGAGGGCCCCAGGTGGATAAGAGTAGGCCCAGCTTACGGAAGGAAAGTTCCCAGGACAAGTTTTACAGATCTGCGTTCGTGGCCGAGGGGCCTTCAGACAGTTAATGTGCTGGGGGGTAGATAGGTGGCTGGAGTCTAAATAAGATAGAATAAGGCCTCCGGGTAAGTTAGGTAGATTAAGCAAATGTTGCGCACAGCCACGTGGCGGGCCGCGACCTTCAAGGGCCTCAAATTGTGGCAAGTCACCCCCCGACTGTGTAGTAGTGTCTCAGTGTATAAAGCAGAGTGCTGTAACAGATTCAATGTTTCACACTAACCATAACAAGCAGGTAGATGCGGATTTGCCGGGCGTATTTAGGCCTCGTGTAGCGTGTCTCCGTTTTTTGCTGCCAGTGGTTCTGTTGTCCAGTATCTCACTCCGGAATAGCCCCGAACTGAGGTGTCCTACTTGGAGGGTAAAAAAGCTGAGTCCGATCTTTCGGTATGTGCAGTGTGGAGGAGTGTGGCGCCTTGCCACTTCGTGTAACGGCTTTGCCGCTTGTTGCGTCCGGTGGAAAGGGCGGATGGAAAAGCCCTTCACAGAATACCTTTTGCTGGCGATAGCTAGTATTAGCTCTCCCAGAGTGAGGAGAAGTCGTGGGGTACTAGAACGGTCAGTTTTTAAGGGAAAAAGCAGAGTTTTAACTGGTGTTGGAGCGGAGCTCCTTCTGCATGCGACCGTCCTGTAGACCCGCCCACCGGAAGTCAGAACAGTGTGAATTTATACAACTTTTCAGCTGCTGGGTCCATACCTGGATAGACAATTACAACTAGCCATATACACCTTACCTCACAGAATTTAATTTGTTTAAGCAAATACTATGTTTTCTTATCTGTGTCTTCAATGATAAGTAAAACAGTTAAGATTTTTTTTAGCATTTTAAAACATTTTGATTATTTTGTTAGTAATCAAAAAATATTCAGAGAAAAAAGTTTATTGTGAATCAGTGTGGGAGGTAAATGAATGAAAAATGTGTGAATTCTACACTGTAACCAATACACAGTAGCTATTATCTATACACAGATCTTTGTTCCGTCAACATTTCTGTTATTCAAACAAGGTCTGGGGAAAATAATATTTTGTTGTCATGACCGCAACCCAGAACTATTGTATCCTAACAGAAAGATATGTTGCTGAGGATCAATGCAGACTATTCACACTTTTATCTCACTAAACCTGCATATAGCTTTGATTCAGGTTCCTTAAAATAAGGGACACACGTCATAGGGTGGTATATATCATCGCTGATGTCATAATATTTCATGGGTAATTATACAGGATACCATCATATTTGTGGGGTCATGTTTTTGTTTTAAGAATATATTTTTGTTGTTTTATAAAATGTGAATCTGAGGATTGATATTCAGGGTAACTTATACCAGCTTACTGAATATTTTCTAGAAAATAGCTTGTAAAAGAAGCGTGAGGGCATCATTACAATTGAACAAGTACTTTTTCCAGATAAAAATTCCCTTTTAAAGTTTTTGTTTTATGTTTTTCAATTTTAAGTTCAAGTCATATGGGTACAAATGAATATAATTATAAAACATAAAAATCAAAGATAAAATGTGTCTAAGTTTTGGATTGTTCTGATTTATAGCTTTTGATGTTTCAGACATCCTGACACTTGTAACATTAAACAGAAAGACATATAGGTATGCAATGGGTAAGGTTAGAGAAAATATTGATATAATGAAAACAACGACAACAAGTCGAGAACAATGATAACCTTTAGCGCATTATCTTGCACTTGACCTTGTGTAAACAATAACAAGTTATTGTTGATTAAAATTAATTTTAATCAAGATGAAATGTTTATCCTAAGCATCTTTAATGCACCCACTGGGATCACATGAGTGCATAGAGATGCTAGCATCTTACTATATATACAGGATTGCCATGTTTGAGTTTTGTTTATATATATATAAACAATAGTTAAGCATGGCAATCCTGTATATATAGTAATGCACAGAAAAAGCAGCAGCACCAATATCTTTTAGCAGGTTTATTCAGCTTATGCAGCCAGACCACAGAATCAACAACATTTCAGGCACAAGTCCTTAGTCATGTATGGATATACCTGTTACAATCATGCCTTAAATACTGAAATAAACTCCACCCCCAACACACCTGGTTTACCTAGGACAACTCCACCTGGTGGACACATATAATTCACTACATATTTACAAAGATGCACATTTCTTAGATAATACAAGAATACACAGGAATCAATAATTATATAAAGCATTATAGGTCAACATTCAGAATATTTACTGGTCTATAAAAATAATTTACAAATGCAGAAAAAATATGCACTCCAGAGAAATCACAAACAAATAGACATATCTAATTCCTTATTCATGCCCTTTGGGAACATGATCCCAAGTTTATTTATCCAGAAGGCTTCCTTTACTTTAAGCGTTTTAACCCTATCACCACCTCTCCTTGGTCATTGTATTTGTTCTAAAATTTGAAGCCTAAGTTGACTTAAGTTATGGCCAGCAGCCAAAAAGTAGTGAGCCACAGGGGCATCAGTTTTCTTAGTCCTGATGTTACTTTAAAGTTGGTTGATGCGCTCACGGACAGTCCGGGTGGTCTCACCAACGTACCCCAGGCCACACAGGCATTTAGTATAATAAATCGCAAACTCAGTGTTACAGGTATAATGACCCCTGATCTCATATTTACGACCTGTACTCAGATGACAAAAAGTGGGGCCCTTAATTATACTGTTACAGTTAGAACAACTATGCCAAGGGAAACTGCCCAGATTTTTCTTACCTCTATAACTCTGGACCAGTTTTTTCTTAAAGGGGCCAATATCAGCACGCACCAACTCATCTTTCAAATTCCTGCCCCTTTTATAGGCAGGCATATGAGGCTCTTTAAATTCCCTCACCTCAGGATTACAAGTTTTTAGAATGTGCCAATGCCGACATAGAATCTTTTGAATCTGGCCACTTAAAGCAGAGTATTGACTCATAAAAAAATCTCTTTTTTCTCTTGCTCTTTTCGCTCTAAAAGTGACCACCTAGAGATTTTCAGAGTATTCTCAATTATCTGTCTTAATAAGATCACTAGGGTACCCACTAGCCTAAATCGATCTCCCATTCCCCAAGTCTCTGTTCAACCAATCCACTTTCTGACACAATGCGTCCAACCCTCAAGAATTGGCTCTTTGGAAAGGATTTGATCAGAGACTGGGGATGGGCACTAGTGTAGTGAAGGAGAGTGTTGCAATCTCTTTTTTATGTAAATCTAGTGAAAAACATTGGGCATTCCCTGATACCCTAGAATCCAAAAAGACCACACTTTCCTCACTAAACACTAATTTAAACTTGATGTGACAAGTCACAGAATTTAAATCAGCAACAATTTTTTCCAGGGTCCCAATGTCACCCAACCACACACCAAAAATGTCATCTATATATCGCCACCAGGTGGTGCCATATAGTAAAAATAATGGGTGACCATATACAAAGTACTCCTCAAAGACATTCATATAGATATTGGAACCCATGGAGTGCCTGTATATATAGTAAGATACTAGCATCTCTATGCACTCATGTGATCCCAGTGATTCACAATGTTAAACTTTCTTTTCAGGCTTTCTTTATCTTCAATACAAATCCCCAATTTAAAAGGGAAACATATATAGGGTGTATAGCTCACTTCTATCCATGATCTCTTTATCTCCCACTCTCTTAACCTTCTGGCTCTTACAGAAACCTGGCTCTCTGCTTCAGACACAGCATCCACTGCTGCACTGTTACATGGGTGTCTCAATTTCAGCCACAGTCTTAGGTCTGGCAATAGACAAGGAGGTGGTGTTGGTATTTTACTTTCCTCTCGTTGCACCTTCCAACAAATACAGCCCTTCTCTTCACTCACATTTTCTTCATTTGAAGCACACATGATTCGGTTATTCTCTCTCCTCTCTATACGTGTTGCAGTCATATACCGCCCCCCTGGCTCCCCAACTCAATTTTTTGATCACTTTGCTGCCTGGCTTCCTTATTTCCTTTCCTCAGACACCCCTGCCCTCATTCTTGGTGACTTTAACATCCCTCTTGACAATCCTACTGCCTCCTCTGCAAAACAACTTCTATAACTGACTTCCTGTTTCGGCCTGACACAATGGACTGACTCTCCCACTCACAAAGATGGTCATTCCCTTGATCTGACTTTCACCTATCGATGCACTCTTTCAAATTTAACAATCTCCCCTTTTCCTCTCTCTTACCATCATCTCCTAACTTGCAACATCACTTCCCTACCTACAACTCTCCCTACCTCTACCCCTCACACCAAACTTCACAGAAGCACTAAGTCACTAGATCTGCATCAGCTCGCTAGCTCTCTCAAACCTCTCCTCTCATCCATCACCTCCTTTTCCTGCCCTGACTAATCTATCTGCCAGTATAATTCCACCCTTACATTGGTCATTGACACTCTGGCCCCTCCAACCTTAGCTCAGAAACCACACACTCATCCTCAGCCCTGGCATACTCCTCTGACACGATACCTACGCAGGTGCTCCCGTACTGCTGAGTGACACTGGAGGAAATCTCGGAGTTCAGCTGACTTTCTTCACTACAAGTTCATCCTGAACTCCTACTATTCTGCCCTTAATCTTTATAAGCAACAATATTTCTGTAATCTCATCTCTACTCTTTCCTCTAACCCTAAACGTCTGTTCTCCACGTTCAACACTCTTCTCCGCCCACCCCCACCTCCTAACACAACCTCTCTCTCAGCTCAAGATTTTGCCAGCCACTTCAACAACAAAATTGACTCCATCAGAAATGAAATCAGCTCTCAACATACTTGCAATCTCCCACCCCCTCAAAAGCTAACAATCACCCAAAACCCAAATATCCAAAAATGCAGCTCTTTTGCCCCTGTTAACGAGGACAAAGTCTCTGCCCTTATACTGTCCTCCCACCTCACTACCTGTCCCCTCGACCCCATCCCCTCACAGCTACTCCCCTCCCTCTCTTCTACCCTCACCCCCATACTCACACACATTTTCAACCTCTCCCTCAGCACTGGTATATTTCCCTCATCTCTAAAACATGCGCTGGTCACACCTATACTCAAAAAACCTTCCCTCGATCCAACCTCCCCTTCCAACTACCGCCCTATTTCCTTACTCCCTCTTGCCTCAAAGCTCCTCGAAAAGCTAGTTTATGCACGTCTATCCCATTTCCTTACAGTAAACTCTCTTCTTGACCCACTGCAATCTGGATTTCGTTCCCATCACTCTACAGAGACAGCAATTGTCAAGGTTACCAATGACCTACTTAAAGCAAAATCCAAAGGCCACTTCTCTCTGCTTATCCTCCTTGACCTGTCTGCAGCCTTTGACACTGTTGACCACCCTCTTCTGCTCCAAACCCTCCAATCCTTCGGCATCTGCGACACAGCTCTCTCATGGTTCTCTTCCTATCTGACTAACCGTACATTTAGTGTAGCCTTCTCCGGAGCATCGTCTGCCCCGTTACCACTTTCTTTTGGGGTACCTCAAGGCTCTGTCCTTGGTCACCTTCTCTTTTCAATCTACACGTCATCACTAGGTTCCTTAATAACGTCCCATGGGTTTCAATACCATTTGTATGCCGATGACACCCAAATCTACCTCTCTGCACCAGACCTACCTCCTTCCTTATTAACCCGTGTCACTAACTTTCTCACATCTCATCTTGGATGTCCTCTCACTACCTTAAGCTAAATCTCTCCAAAACTTCTTCCAATGTCTCCACCCCCAAAATTTCTATAACTGTTGATAATTCCATCATTACTCCTACCCTGCACACCCGATGTTTTGGGGTCACACTTGACTCAGATCTTTTCTTCACTCCTCACATTCAGTCCTTGGCTAATGCTTGCCGCTTCCACCTTAAAAACATTGCTAAAATGAGACATTTCCTTACACAAGATACAACCAAGATTTTAATCCACTCTCTCATCCTTTCCCGCCTCGACTACTGCAACTCCGTCCTCTCTGGTCTACCTAGCTGCCGCATAGCTCCTTTACAATCCATTATGAATGCCTCGGCCAGGCTCATCTTCCTTACTCGTCGCTCTTCATCTGCTGCACCTCTCTGCCAATCCCTTCATTGGCTTCCTCTTGCCTCTAGGATTAAACATAAAATCCTCACTCTGACATATAAAGCTCTCACCTGCACTGCTCCCCCCTACATCTCAGAACTTGTCTCTAGATACTCTCCCTCCCGTCCCCTTCGATCAGCTCAGGATCTCCTCACATTCCCGTTTACAGGACTTCTCCAGACTGGCCCCTATCTTGTGGAATTCCCTGCCTCGCTCCATAAAACTCTCCCCTAGTTTTAACAGCTTCAAGCACTCCCTAAAAACTCTACTATTCAGGAATGCATACAACCAACACTAACCTTTCCTAACTCCATTGGTTTCCCCTTGAACCCCTTAGAATCTAAGCCTATGGGCCCAGCTGTTCACAGATCGCTTCATAAGAGCCGACTACAACAGTGAAACTCTCGGCAGGGCCCTCTACCCACTTGACCCCTACAAAAGCTATCCTGTACATCGACTATGTTTACAGCGCTGCAGAATCTGTTGGCGCTCTACAAATACCTGATAATAATAATAATAATAATATAGTATAGACAATTATGAATGATTATATTATGTAGCACATGTGTAAGACACTGTGAAATGGCAACAGGCAACATTTTAGAGATCTATTTGTATACATGGTCTAGATAGATTGAAGCTCTATTCATCACTATTGTATAGTCCATCTGCAGTAGGCAGGGCACATATTTACGTATGTAAATGCTTTAAATACATCCCATAGATCTAGTAGAATCTGCAGATAAAGCGAGGGATTGAATATCATGACTGCAAGATCTAGAAATAAATCCCATTCCGTAAAATGTTTGTTTCTAACTCGCACTTACAGTCATCTTGATAAATGGGATTTCAAAATGGAACCACGTGTTCCTGACTGGAATTTCAAACAGAACCATGTCTTCATGACAGGGATTTCAAATGGAACTGTGTCTTTCTGATTGGGATTTCACTGTTTGCCATTCCATCTTGTTTGTTTGCAAACAGGATGATGGGTTTTTAAAATATTTAGAAGGAGCAACAATTGTGTTTTTAAAAAAATGTGTTTTACAAAATCCTGAACTTCGTGACACAATTTACTTATAATAATACAAATTGGGCAAAGATAAAATCCAGAAAGGACAGTTAACTTTTTTTTATTACCGTTAATTTAATTACATTTTTATTATTAAAAGAATGCATTTGATTTATGGTTTTTTGCTATTCAGTCAAAAAAAAAAAAAAAAAAACTATTTTCTGTAAAAGGGAAAAAAATAAAAAACCTATTTACTGGAACAAATGGTAGTGTAAGGCAACCTGTCTCCTGCAACAATATTAAGGGCCTTGCCTCCTTGCTGACATGTACAACCAGAGTGTGTGTTTGCACATTGTTGCAAGTTTGAGGAGGCATGGTACTCCCATCCCTCCCCCACTTTGTTCATTCTTTCAGGTTTATCTGTGGCAGTTGTAAAGGCTTGTTTGGCTTTCTTAGGGCTGCTGGTCTTTCGCTAAAGGTGGGGATAGGGAGGGTTAGTTGGCCTAATCTTGGTAAGTCATTGGCTTTTAAGAATGTTTGCACTTCCCGGGTAGTAATTTGCTGTATTTCTCATTTCCAAGGTAGAGTAAAGAGAGGAAAAATATCCTGCAAATACACAATGAAAAACAGTAAATGTGAGAGTCCAGTATATTAATATGAATATGCACCTGTCTGCTGCCTAGGTCTTATTAATAATAGTACACTCAACTCTGAAGTATTCAAATTCAAATGTATCTGTGCCAGGATATAGATTATCTGTAGCTCTCCTATCATGCAGCTAGTGGCAGCTGTCTGAGGAAAAATAGGGCATCCAGGGATCCGTAGACCTTACGGAGCTGAGAGCTGACTCAGCAAACTTCCACTATTGCCCTTCGGTCTGAGCATCTGTCGGTGATACAGCGTGCGGCGCTCAGCTGTAAGGAGGTGACGTCAGGATTGACGTAAAGACTTGAAAAGAAGGGATGAGGGCTTTCTTCGCCTGGTACAGGAACTCACTCCAAGAGCAGCAAAGCAATGACCAATTGGCTGGTGTCAATCAAGGTCGATAAAGTTGAGGAGGCGGTCTTGCTTGAATAAAATAATTCTTTATTGAACATCAGAGATTAAAATCCAAAGCATCTGCAGTTACAGGTTCGAAGTGCATAGGAGGGCGAAGCACCAAGTGGCTGACATGTTTCCGCCATAGGCCGTAATCATAACCTAAGAGGTGCTACACCTTACAAGGTGAATAAAATGGAGTGTACACATTCTAATTGGTTAAAACAGTTAATAGAAAGCACACCCTCATATGCTGAGCAATAAGAAAATTAACCCTATACACTGCATAGGGTAGAGTATAACACCAAAGGATGTGCATAAACAAGAGGGCTTGAGCATAGAAACATTTCTACGTGTTGGCATATTTAGATACATTTGACATAAAGCAATTTGCAAGATGATTAAAGCAATATATAAACACAAGGTGTGCATTATAATGGTATATAAATACCTAATGCTAAACAAAGTTGTATTTTAATACTACAAGAACATCTAGAAAAGCAGTAAAAAAATATACAAATGAAAAAACACACACACAATTGACCAATACATAAATCTGAGGAATATATAAAGAAATACATATGAAACAATGAAGAACATGAGAAACATAACATATGCTGACTGTCTAAACCTGTCCAAAGCATATACAGAGTACACAGATGGGTAAATATATCACTACGTATTATAATAATGTGAACCCGAACCTGGTGTGTCTTGGACAGATTAGACAGTCAGGTAATTGCAAGAATATAGCAAAAGTGCCCTGACAGAGCTGAATATGCGATGGGAAAATTGGGCATAGACAATATAGGCATAATAATCACTATATCTATAATATGTTATATATAGGGTAAGTACTAGGCTCTCTCAATGGCTTGATTCCATCCTTCAACCCATAGTAATATCCCTCCCATCATATACAAGGGATTCTAAACATATTTTAAACCTTGTTAATAAATTGAAATGGGAAGAGTCTTTTACTTGGGTGACAGTGGATGTGGTTTCTCTCTATTCCTCTATACCACACACTAAGGGCCTAGAAGCAGTAGCGCATTTTCTAGGCACACATACTAATACTAATTATACCGCTGAATTTCAGTCCTTCATTATCCGTGTACTTTCCTTTCTTCTGACACATAATTTTTTCATCTTTGAAGGTAAGTACTATCTCCAAAGGTGTGGCACTACCATGGGGGAAAAATTTACTCTTATGCCAATCTTTATCTAGGCAGATGGGAATTGCACCACATCTTTGGCGATAGTAATCCCTTCAGGTCCTATGTGCGCTTTTATAAGCGCTACATAGATGACCTGCTATTCATCTGGTCAGGTCCCCTTGATATGATACCTTTGCAGTGGCGTCACTAGGGGGGTGCGGACCGCACCCGGGTGACACCTTCCATTATTTTTTTTATTTTATTATGTGCTTGTGGAGACTGGCAGATGCGGGGTGTTCTCAGCACACAGGACCCGGGCACAGAGGCAGTGTCAGCAGGGCAGGGCTCCCGGCTTCCCAAACTAACAGCCGAGTCGTGCATAAACCTGCGCAGTGCGCAGGCGCTATAACACAGTGCTGCACCGCTCGGGCTTTAACAGTCCAGCAGTGACGTCATGTCTCTGAGACTGAAGGATATGCACGCATATTGCCTCTATTGTGGGTTACAGGGCCACCTTTTGAAGTCTTGTCCTACACGGCCGGGAAACGCTCACACCTAAGGTCCTATTGGGGGCAGACCTTGGGTGGTTTATCCTCGTCCCCGGAACCGCTTAAGGAGAAACCTTTGGTCATGGTTGTCCTTTCCTGGGTGGACTCCTCCATAGTCACCCAGGCTCTTGTTGACTCTGGTGCTGCGGGCTATTTCATTGACAGTGCTTTTGTATCAAAGCACTCCATTTCTGTTTTGCCTTGGTCCGTTCCGCTTGCTATTGAGGCCATTGATGGCAGGCCCCTTCAGCCCGCACTCGTTACTCACGAAACTGCTCCATTGTCCATGGCTGTTGGGGCTCTCCATTTTGAAACCCTCCAGTTCCAGGTGATAAACTCTCCGCATTTTTCAGTTGTTCTGGGTTATCTCTGGCTCCAAAAGCACAATCCCAGTCTCGACTGGCGCAGGTCCAAAATTTTGTCGTGGTCTCCGCAATGTATTTCCACTTGTCTTCGGAAACCAGTTAAAGTCTTGCGCACTTTTTCGGTATCTCAATTGCCAGAGGAGAACCGAGAGTTCCTAGACGTTTTTGACAAGGTGCATGCCGGTATGTGGCCTCCTTACCGGTCTTACGATTGTGCCATAGACCTGAAACTCGGAGCCATTCCTCCTCTGGGCCGGGTTTACCCTCTGTCTGTTGCAGAGAATTGTGCTATGGAGGAGTATGTTGCCGATGCTCTGTCGCTCGGGATCATCCGCAAATCCTGCTCTCCTGCAGGGGCTGGCTTCTTCTTTGTGAAGAAAAAGGGTGGCGAGTAAAGACCATGCATCGATTATAGGGGTCTTAATCATCTTACCATTAAGAATGCTTACCCTATTCCGCTCATTACGGAACTCTTTGACCGCCTCAAGGGAGTCTTAACTAAACTTGATTTGAGAGGAGCGTACAATCTCGTTAGGATCAAGGAGGGCCACGAATGGAAAACAGAGTTTAACACCAGGAGCGGGCATTATGAGTATCTTGTAATGCCCTTTGGCCTATGTAATGCTCCTGCTGTTTTCCAGGAATTTATTAATGATGTCCTACGAGATATGTTGCAACATTGTGTTGTGGTGTACTTAGACAACATTCTCATACACTCACCCACACTTGAGGTTCATCATTCTGATGCTACACGGGTTCTTCAGAGACTACGTGAGAATTGCCTGTTTTGTAAACTCGAGAAATGTGAGTTCCATCAGACTCAAGTAACCTTCCTAAGTTATGTTATCTCCGTTGCAGGGTTCTCCATGGATCTTGACAAGTTATCTGCAGTTCTGCAGTGGCCTCGCCCAGTTGGTCTTCGGTCTATTCGACGTTTTTTTCGGTTCGCCAATTACTATAGAAAGTTTATTAAAAACTTTTCTTCCTTGGTCAAACCTATCACAGACAAGACCCGTAAAGAGAATGATCCATTCCATTGGTCACCTACTGCCATTAAGGCCTTTGATAGTCTTAAGACTGCCTTTGCTGCCGCTACAGTTCTGGCTCATTCTAACCCCGTCCTGCCTTTCATTCTTGAGGTTGATGCGGCTGAGACTGGAGTAGGTGCCCTCTTGTCTCAACGTCCTACGCCTGACGGTTCCTTGCATCCGTGTGGTTTCTTCTCTAAGAAATTGTCTCCAGCGGAGTGCAATTATGAAATTGGCAACAGGGAATTACTGGCCATAATTTTGGCACTCAAGGAATGGAGGCATCTTCTCGAGGGTACTAGCATGCCAGTGCTCATTCTTACTGACCACAAAAATTTAACTTATCTATCTGAAGCAAAACGTTTGTCACCCCGACAGGCCAGATGGGTGCTATTTTTGTCTCGGTTTAATTATGTGGTCTCCTACCTGCCTGGTAGTGAGAATGTTAGGGCTGATGCCCTCTCTTGACAATTTTCGCTTCTCTCCAAGGAGGAGTCTGTACCTACTTCTGTTATACCTCCTGACCATATTTTAGCTACTATACGTACTAATTTGACTTCTCCCTTGGGGGAGGAGATCCTGGCTGCACAAACCAATGCACCTCCTGAGAAACCTAGTGGTAAGTGTTTTGTTCCTGAGAATCTTCAAACTAAACTTTTGCACACTTACCACTATCCTAAAGACGCAGATCACCCAGGCAAGAACCAAATGATCTGCTCTGTCACTTGACAATTCTGGTGGCCAGGTTTTCGTTCTGATGTTGCTGCGTATGTTGCCTCCTACTCAGTTTGTGCACAGAATAAGACTCCTCAACGTCTTCCTGTGGGTCTTCTTCAACCTATTGCTAATGGTGGGCGTCCTTGGACACATCTTTCCATGGACTTGATTGTCGAGCTCCCTGTTTCCAATGGCAATACTGTTATTCTTATGGTGGTTGACCTTTTTTCAAAAATTTCACATTGCATTCCCTTGATGAAGTTGCCTAACGCTCAGGAGCTTGCTTCAATTTTTGCCCAGGAGGTCTTCCATTTACATGGGTTACCCAAGGAGATAGTGTCGGACCGGGGTAGCCAGTTTGTCTCCAGATTTTGGCGTTCCTTTTGTGCTCAAATGGGAATCCAGCTTTCCTTCTCCTCGGCATATCACCCTCATTCCAATGGGGCTGCAGAACGGTCTAATCAAGCTCTGGAACAGTTCCTCCATTGCTATGTCTCAGATCACCACAATAACTGGTCTGAACTGTTACCTTGGGCAGAGTTTGCTCATAATAGTGCTATTAATGCTTCCTCCAAGTTATCCCCGTTCATGGTGAATTATGGGTTTCAACCATCCTTGTTGCCCGATTCATTCATGTCTCAGGGTATTCCGGCTTTGGAGGAGCATCTCCGGCAACTCCATTCCACGTGGGTGCAGATTCAGCATTGCCTTCATCGTTCTGCCCGCGCCTTTCTACCAGGTTGGTGAGAGAGTTTGGCTGTCCTCCCGCAACTTGAACCTTCGTGTGCCTTCCAATAAACTGGCTCCCCATTATGTTTTTTCGAATACTCTGACGGGTCAATCCTGTGGCCTACGCTCTTGACCTTCCTCATGCAATGCCCATCTCCAATGTTTTTCATGTCTCCCTCTTGAAACCATTGGTTTGTAATCGGTTTACCACTGTGTTGCCTTGTCCCCATCCTATCTTTGTTGACAACCATGAGGAGTATGAGGTCAGCAGCATTATTGACTCTCGTATGTCCAGGGGCCGTGTACAGTATTTGGTTCACTGGAGGGGCTACGGTCCAGAAGAGCGTTCTTGGGTTCCCCCCTCTGATGTTCATGCTCCCGGCCTCCTCCCTTCCTTCCATGCCCATTTCCCAATAAGCCTTTTGTCCTCCCACGGGGAAGGGGTCGTTGAGGGGAGGGTACTGTCAGGGTTTTTTCCCTGTTTTGTTTGCCATGTGCTGCTGGCAGTAATTTTACTCACCTCTCTTGCTGACTATGGCGCATTGTGGGGGATGCTGCTCATTTCCTGCACTTCCTTTTATGGCCAGACTGGTGTGCATCATCTGTGTGAGACAGGATGCAGTCTCAGAATTGAGATGTCATCACTTATTACTTAAAGGGCCTCTGTTCAGTATGCTTTGCCTTTGCGTTGTCTCAGACCTGTTTGAGAGAGTTCCTGTGTATTACCTGGCTGCCTGACATCCTTCATGGTTCCTGATCCCTGGCTTGTTCCTGACTCTGCTGTTTTCCTTGTTCCTGATTCCGGCTCGTCTGACTATTCACTTTGGCTCCTGACTAGGCTCGTCTGACTACCAGCTCTTGTTTTGATTCCTGGCTTGTTATTTGACTTGTGGACTTTTTATTATTTTTTGGTTATTAATAAAGGTGTGATTATTTTTGCATTTCTCGTCTCAGTCTGATTCCTGGCACCCTGACATTACGCAAAGGACATGAATCCTGATGGTGGTAATAATCCACCTTTACCTGCCATCATTTCCAGGATGCATGAACAGGATCACCACTTGGATCAATTTGCACAAGCCCTGCAATCCCTGCTGACTCGCACTGGACATTTGGACCAAAGAGTCTCACAAGTTATGGCTGCTCCTGTTTCCACTGCTGCACCTAGTCCTACCAGGAGCATGTCCGGTTCTGCACCTCTACCTCAGCGATATGGAGGCTATCCTATTCAGTGCAGAGGGTTTTTGAACCAGGTGGGCATTTACTTTGAGATGTTACCTCAGACGTTTCCCTCTGACAGAGCTAAGGTGGGATTTCTCATCTCGTTACTCTCTGACACAGCTCTTGCCTGGGCTAATCCCTTGTGGGAGACTAATAAACCTGTGATTTCAAATTACCCTGAATTTGTGGCCTCCTTTCGAAGGGTATTTGATGTTCCAGCATTCTTCTCCTCTGCTGCTAAACGACTTATGTCCATTCAGCAAGGTACAAGATCTGTTGCTCAGTATGCTATTGAGTTCCGTACGCTTGCCGCAGAGCACATAAACATTTTCAGTGAGTGCACGCCTGTTGTGGATTTAGTAAATTTAATTTGCCTGTACCCTGGTGGATAAAAATATATGTTATGATTTACAAGTAACATTAGTAAAAAAAAAAAAACCATTACTGGGGGGGAGGGGGTGGGTGACACCATGAGTTACCGCACCGGGTGACACCAACCCTAGTGACGCCACTGTACCTTTGTTTATGGAATGGGTCAATGACAATGATGTGGAACTCAGGTTCACTTTTACATTTGACCCTGTTAAAATCAGTTATCTGGACATTGTTAGGCAATCCAGAGGGTCAAATTCACACTAAAGTATACTGTAAGCCCATTGACACCCTCCTAGCTAAACGTGATGTGTTCTGGATTTTCACTCTGAGAATCAGAATACCCCATGGTTTAAATTCCAAATGTGACCTTATCAATTTTTGGGAATAATGTTTTTGGGCATCTCTATGGCAACCTATGTACTTACCATTTATATAACATAATATAGATATAGTGATTATTATGCCTATGTTGTCTATGTCCAATTTTCCCATTGCATATTCAACTCTATCAGGGCACTTTTGCTATATTCTTGCAATTACCTGACTGTCTATCTGTCCAAGACACGCCAGGTTCAGGTTCACATTATTATAATACATGGTGATATATTTACTCATCTGTGTACTCTGTATATGTTTTGGACAGGTTTAGACAGTCAGCATATGTTATGTTTCTCAAATTCTTCATTGTTTCAAATGTATTTCTTTATATATTCCTCAGATTTTTGTATTGGTCAATTGTGTGTGTGTTTTTCATTTGTATATTTTTTTACTGCTTTTCTAGATGTGCTTGTAGTATTACAATACAACTTTCTTGAGCATTAGGTATTTATATACCATTATAATGCACACCTTGTGTTTATATATTGCTTTAATCATATTGCAAAATTTGCTTTATGTCAAATGTATCTAAATATGCCAACACGTAGAAATGTTTCTATGCTCAAGCCCTCTTGTTTATGCACATCCTTTGGTGTTTTACTCTAGCCTATGCAGTGTATAGGGTTCATTTTA
>NC_069506.1:110200340-110225340 GCF_027579735.1 Bombina bombina | reverse complement strand
TGCGCATGACAGCTTCGGACAAAAACACTTGGCCTTTTATAGTATAGGATTTTCATGTGACAAAACTGAAGAAATGACACTTTGCTACAATCGAAAGTAGTGAGTGTACAGCCTGTATAACAGTGTAAATTTGCTTAAATAACTCAACACACAGCCATTATTGATTTAGTACAAAATAGCAGGAGCACTACACTAATGGAAAAGGAACGCTCTATTTTATGATTCAATATATACACAGTATATTCAGGTTAATTACCAATGGTGTACAATTTGTATACCTGAATTGCATATACCTGTGTGTATTTATTAAGTTCCTGTATTTAATTAATGGGTATATATCTATATACTTCAAATGAATAAAGATGGATACAGCACCCACTACTCACTAGTGCACGGAGAGGGCTGACCAAGCCCAAACAATTCAAGTAAAAGAAGGCAGCCTCCAGCAGTGAGCAAAGTGACTTTTATTTTTAAACACAGGTCAAATACAGCAACGTTTCGGGCTAACAATAAGCCTTGAGAAAGGGCTTATTGTTAGCCCGAAACGTTGCTGTATTTGACCTGTGTTTAAAAATAAAAGTCACTTTGCTCACTGCTGGAGGCTGCCTTCTTTTACTTATATATCTATATACCCAGTGAGCTTGAGTGCTTGTGCATGAAACAACACTAGTCACTAATATAGTCTCTATCAAAGAAGATAGAGACTAAAAGAATGCACTTGGATAGCACTTCTGTTCCATATAAATAACACTAAGACTCATGAGAACCTTAAACAACCACTGCAGGTCAAGGGTTGAGAGAAAAAATTAAAACATAACTTTTATTGACTTGACGTTTATTAAAAAATGTGTACTGTGTAAGTGTGTGTATTTTAAAAAACACATAGCAACTTTACTTATAATGAAAGTGGCTTTAGATATTAATTAAGTAAATTTCCTTGGACTTGGAATATTCTTCAGGAGTATAAGTATCTCTCTAGTTGGTAATATCTATTTGTCAAGTAACAAGTTGGCTTGTATCCTTCAATATTATACACCACTTGGGTATTCAAAATCCCCACATGCCATTGATAGTGTATCAAAATAAGTGACCTTGTAAAAGAGATAACTGTATGATTTTTGTCTGTGTGATGCACAGTTAATAAGTATCCAAATATGTGTTTATTGTTTTACACTATCAGGATAGAATAGTCTCTATGTAAAGAGAATTCATACCATTCATTTAGTTGCTAGATCTCTAATAGTTGTGAATTCTAAGTACGAATTGTATTCACTATTAGTATTTCTATTATTGACAATTATATTATTGCATTTGTTATTAATATGAGTTTGATATTCACTGTTCCATTCTATCATTCAATGGGATAACAGAATCACTTGAGATATTTTTTTCCTTCAGTTTTGATATGTATTCAGATCTTGGACAATTAAGAAACACTTGTGTATTCTGTACTTAGATAATTAGTGCAACACAGTTTTTGGTTGTTTTTGATTGGTATGTGGCATGTAAAGGTACTTGGTGTACTTATGGCACAACTTGTTTTATAAATTTCAAGTTTGTGTTATTCAGTTATAAGTGGTGTTAGTATTTTACCACTTTAGAAATTTACTTGAGTACTTGGAGCTTATACTTGTATATAGGTAATGCGTTACTATAAAATAGGATTGTCATCTATATGTAATATAGTACTGGAGGTGTGATATTTCAGACAATCTGTATAAGGCAGTATAATGTTTTTATAATCTCAGTATCTGACTGCTTTGTTATGCTGCATGTGCTATATAAGCGGCATGACTTCTAGATTTAGATATAACTGTATTATAATCATATCTTATATGCAGTCAGTAGCAACACATATCTTTGGTCTGATACTAGTATAGTATTTATTGGTTGCTATTGTGTAAACAAGTTTTTTTTATCAAAGAGGTTATTCGTTTTTAGTTACTCAAGCAACCATAATGATATGCTGGTTGCTCAGTTTGTATAATATTTCAGATATATCTTTAAAAGATTTATGTTGTTCCAACAGAGCTTTGACACTGTTATTATTAACGTCTGCCTTCTATGATCTTCTAAGGTTACCAACAGATTTTTAAATAATATAATTTTTTTGACAATCGGGTACTGTGCCGTTAACACTTGCGCCTGGTTTGCCGCTGTAGTTTTAAGTTCTGAAAGTATAATTGTTTTGGTATATATGATGGCGGTCTGGTGCAGTGGTTAACGGTTACAGCTAATGTGCGGTTCAAATATAGCATGCTCTTTGGTTTAACTACTGAAAAAATATCAATATTACTAAAGGTCAGAATCAAGTCCAAATTGCCACTATCTAGGTAAATTTTAGGTTAGCTATGCCATTAAAAACTAAACAGGGTATTAACAGCTACCCTTCCCTAACATGTTTCGCCGATAGCGTTTCGGCTTTTTCAAAGGTATAATATTGAAGGATACAAGCCAACTTGTTACTTGACAAATAGATATTACCAACTAGAGAGATACTTATACTCCTGAAGAATATTCCAAGTCCAAGGAAATTTACTTAATTAATATCTAAAGCCACTTTCATTATAAGTAAAGTTGCTATGTGTTTTTTAAAATACACACACTTACACAGTACACATTTTTTAATAAACGTCAAGTCAATAAAAGTTATGTTTTAATTTTTTCTCTCAACCCTTGACCTGCAGTGGTTGTTTAAGGTTCTCATGAGTCTTAATGTTATTTATATGGAACAGAAGTGCTATCCAAGTGCATTCTTTTAGTCTCTATCTTCTTTGATAGAGACTATATTCGTGACACAGCCATTATTGTCTAAACTGTTGGCAACAAAAGTGAGTACACCCCTAAGTGAAAATGTCCAAATTGGGCCCAATTAGCCATTTTCCCTCCCCGGAGTCATGTGACAAGGTCTCAGGTGTGAATGGGGAGCAGGTTTGTTAAATTTGGTGTTATCGCTCTCACACTCTCTCATACTGGTCAACATGGCACCTGATGGCAAATAACTCTCTGAGGATCTGAAAAAAAGAATTGTTGCTCTACATAAAGATGGCCTAGGCTATAAGAAGATTGCCAAGACCCTGAAACTGAGCTGAAGCATGGTGGGAAAGACCATACAGTGGTTTCACAGAACAGGTTTCACTCAGAACAGGCCTCGCCATGGTCGACCAAAAAACTTTAGTGCACGTGCTCAGCGTCATATCCAGAGGTTGTCTTTGGGAAATAGACGTATGAGTGACAGGTCAACCTGTCAGTGCTCAGACCATACGCCGCACACTGCATCAAATTGG
The DNA here is from genome assembly GCF_027579735.1 of Bombina bombina. NCBI lineage: Eukaryota > Metazoa > Chordata > Amphibia > Anura > Bombinatoridae > Bombina > Bombina bombina. Next base: position 110,222,053 of record NC_069506.1, on the reverse strand, counting down.
TCTGCATGGCTGTCGTCCCAGAAAGAAGTCTCTTCCTGGGGATGGTCAGGTTTCATCTACCCCTGCTGTTGAGATGTCTGTCAGGATGATTTCTGCTGATGTGCAGTGTGTTGCCGTGCATGTGGGTGGCGGCATCATGCCCCTGTGGGTCTGAGAGAAGCTATTGGCCAAAGGTGTGTCATGTGTGACTCACGTTCATTTGACACGCACTTCACGCGGGCGGTGGATGAACCAATTGCAGTGTTTCTGTTATATTATTATCATGTGATACTGTACGCAATAAGTAGTGCAATCACATCACTGTATAACCATCTTACATAGTGGGTACAAAAGCTCTTTTACCATACTCCCACTGGCATAAGAAGAATAAAATAAATGAGTATTGATATATTGTGTATTGTATATATTTATTGTACAATCTTGGATGATTACTGTTATGAGTTTTCTAGTATGTAGGATCAAATCATGATTATGTTTTCAGATTTAGCCTCAGTTTGATGTTATGCTGGCATGAACTTTTCATGGCACTCCATGACGCCGATGTTGGTCGGAGAATTTATGATTGCGTCCATTATGTTGGTCATCTTTTTTCCTGCATAGAACTAATATGAAACAGCGAAGAAGATTTTTTTCTTATCACAGTTTATGTTGTAATAGGTTGCATAGGCAAATAATCCGATTGTTTATGTGTACATTGGTAACTGTAAACAAGGTGGGCACCGGTATGACGCGTCACAGTGAGTCGTGTACCGATAACGTCAATACTAGGGACAGATTTGACACGGATGCGGCGTTGCTGCCATGCACTTTGGTAATATGTATATACAGGGATGGCAGTATGTATAATTGTTTTTAGATTACATCTTTGTATTTGTAGCATTTGACAAAGGTACTGCAATGATACAGAAATGTTATGCTAATTTTTAATCGTAAAGAATAAATGTTGTTTTATATAAAGCCCAGTGAGTGCCTTTGTCTATATATATACCAATGTCCACAAGAAGTGGACTCTCACCCACCTAGACAGCTTCCAGGGTGCCAGCAAATCCAAAAACTAACCACAGGCTTGCACTCTCTGATCTGATCTCTAGTTAATTTTTCTGGTTAAATTTTGTTGTTACATTAAAAGGAAAAAAAATAAAAGGATATCAAATATTCTCAACATATTTGTGCTTAAAAGTTCTTGAACATATATAGTCCTCATTTTCTTGCCCCTTGTCGATATAGGTCACTCTTGGACCTTTTAGATCTGCTCTTTATTTGCTTCCAGGGGTTAAATAATATAGTGATAAGGAAAGAAAAATAAAGAAAACATACAAAGAAAAACAGAATCTGTGTGTCAAATAATATTAAAACCAACGTTTCACTTGAATTATTAAGATGCTGGTGCCAGATCTGGACACCCTAACGATACATTACTCCTTGATATATTTATTAAACGTGAATAAAGATATAAATCAACTGATATATTTAAGCATCTAATTTAGCCGCTCCCAATCCGACCCTATAGCTCAGAAATACAGATAATTTTTGTGACTTTGCTGCCATCAAACATCTTGTTATATAGGAGATCTAATATAAATTAGATATAGACGCATAGTAGATTTGAGAAGATATCTGGGAATGGTTTCTTAAACAATGCGCATATCTGTGGCTGTTTATGTCATAAATAGTTCTATATCACAATTAATCTTGCCAAGCCCCCATTTCAAGCAGTGTACTACAGTTACATCAAGACATAATCATTCTTACGATAAGCATAACTGTGCCTGATTTTTCTCCTCTCATAGCCCTGGCCGCTAGCCACGAGGGAGACATTAATATAATCAAACTTAAAGGGACATAATACTCATATGCTAAATCACTTGAAAGTGATGCAGTATAACTGTTAAAAGCTGACAGGAAAATATCACCTGAGCATCTCTATGTAAAAAAGGAAGATATTTTACTTCACAATCTCCTCAGCTCAGCAGAGTAAGTTCTGTGTAAAAAGTTATACTCACCTGCTCCCAGCTGCAGGTAAAAATGAAAAAAATGAAGAAATGAACAGCAGCCAATCAGCATCAGCAGTGCTGAGGTCATGAACTCTTACTGTGATCTCATGAGATTTGACTTAACTCTCATGAGATTTCATAGTAAGCTTCCTTTACCTGATTGGTGAAATAATATGAGAGTTCACGAGGCTCATCCTTTCAGCTGTCCCAGGACAGACATACTAAAATGCTGCTTAGAAATCCTTTACAATGGGAGGTGGCTACTGAGGAACTTTTGAGGTAAAATATCTTTCTTTTTTACATAGAGATGTTCAGGAGATATTTTCTAGTCAGCTTTTTACAGCTATGCTGCATCACTTTCAAGTGTTTAAACATTTGGGTATTATGGCCCTTTAAGGAATGGGGTAATGGCTTTGAATATTTAGCAGGCCCTATTCTAGCTTTAGTATTGTGAGTGTCCTCACTAGGGTCCCCCACCAAACCCTGCTAGACACTAAAAAAAAAAAAAAACATTTAAGGGCTTCTGTTTGATATTTGTAGATAACCCCTGACGACATGCAGAGTCCAGTGCTACATAGAGTCGGTTATAATTATAACAATACAATAATTAAAAAATAAGGAACAACCAATTCCTAACCCCAAACAATTAACTTATTAAACTGTAAAAGATAATAAACCATTACATAACATAACTTGTCAGCGACTTTACTGAGTTCTCTCATCTTAGAAGTGGCGTTTCAACCCCATGCTTTAGGCTGTGCCGACAGGAGGGTTTGCGAAAACACGGAGGCCAGCTGCAGATGTTTTTCTCTGCATGTTAGGGTCGATGTTGCTGCTCTCAATAGTTCTTTACTAGTAGTCTCCTGATGCGCTTTGTTGTGCATGGTGGAAGAGGCTTCTGCAAAGCAATCCATATCATGTTTAGTGGCTGTCAGAGTCAAGTGTGAAGAGGGTACCTTAGTTTTGCTTATGTTGATCCGAGGGTCCCCCTCTAACCCCCACATGCAGGTGATGTTTGTCTGGAATCCTCTGTTCTCTGAGTATCTTTTCTATATTGAACCATGAGTGCTGGCCTCTCTTATGTCTGCTATCTGCGGGCTGTTAGGTGATGCATTAACGTATTGCGGTTTCTGTACCACTCCAGGCACTGTTTCCACGTGTCTAGGCCCCTTCATTTGGTTGCACGGCTTAGGAATGTCTGACTTCGGTATATAGTTTGAGTCTATTTGAATTTTGCCTTCAACATGATAATGCTGCATTAGAAAGTCCTGTGAAGCGTTATCTATGAGACGCTGAAACAGAGCTTCCCGTTTTTGCCACTGAATGCTAAAGATTCCACATTGGTCTGCTTCATCCGCCATTTTAATATCGCTTGTAGTGAGTCGGGATGCCATAGTAATGTCACAATAATAAGATTCCCTGCTTATTCCGCCAGGAGACTGAAAATAAAGACAATGGAGTCCGGATGAAGCAAAATACCTCGGTTACTCGAGGGGGAAGCACCACCTGTTATGTGCCGCCACACCAGGTCCTCTTACGTCTGATTCAGAGCCCACAGTGTACTGCGATGCCTCAAAGGATAATTTAGCCTGATTAGCTGATATATTTCTCCTTTTAACCGTCAGATTAACAGAGAATCAGCCGGAGCCCTAGAAATTGCGACCGATTCAGATCGCTGTCCAGACACGCCCCCGATCTCTGGTTAATTTTATAAGTGCTAATTGTTACCACAAGCTCACGGTAGCAATAACTAGTCATTTGTAATGGCTGGTTATTTAATTTAATAAATTAGCGCTCCACTTGTAATCTAGCCCATAGTGTTTACAAAAATACTCTGTAGTAGTCAACATTTCTTCCAAGGTATATGTTATGGTAGATAATTTCTCCTTACGTCTCAGGTACAAGAATGCAGTCTCCCTGGATCAGCCTTGGGAGTTGCAATATGATAAGAAAAAATCCATTCATTTACTAATCCCGTTGTTCATAGCTTTTGTTTTCTTTGATTTAATTAGTTTAAAAAGCACACAGGAGTATGGCAAGTCCTAACCAGCTGTATCTTAGAGAAGGCAAGAAAATGGGTGGTTGTATAATCAATTTGTTAGACAGCGAAAATAGATTACTCATTGACAGGTGACAAATTTGAAAAGTTCAGGTTTTGACAAATACAGTAGTTTTAGTCATCTTTGTTTAACTATATGCGCTTAAACAGTAAAGTCTCAGAAACCTGAAACGGAAATGTTATTAAAAACAGCAACTAAACAATATAAATGTAATAACTACAAAAGAGATGCAAAAGCACCTCAGATTTAAAGTAAAAGTATAAACATAACAATGCTGTAAAAGTGAGAGATTTATTGCAATACATGTATAAAAAATGGTTTAAAATGGATGTAGTATATGCATGGATAGGCAAGGTGTCCATACACAGACACTGGTGTCCGTGACTAGCCCTTGCAGTGTCCACCACAACTTTAGTATATCTTTTTTTAAATAATAGGGGGGAAAAATGTAGCGTGAATAAAGTTAGTGGCTTGTCAAGAGACTGCTAGTAGTGATATTGGGTGATAAGTTATGGAATAAATAAAGTCTGAGTGGAATACTTGATGTGTTTATGCATCTGTATAATAACTCCCACCTCTATACAAAGACACAGTAGTGACACTGGCACATGTGTATAGCCAGACAAGGGCTGGTTATAGGATCAGTGGTATCTGCATCAATATAATAACACCCAGCACTATATAATGACACAGTAGTAACACTGGCACATGTGTATAGCCAGAGGAGGGCTGGTTATAGGATCAGTGGTATCTGCATCTGTATAATAACACCCAGCTCTATACAAAGACACAGTAGTGACACTGGCACATGTGTATAGCCAGACAAGGGCTGGTTATAGGATCAGTGGTATCTGCATCAGTATAATAACACCCAGCGCTATATAATGACACAGTAGTGACACTTGCACATAGGTATAACCAGAGGAGGGCTGTTATAGGATCAGTGGTATCTGCATCTGTATAATAACACCCAGCTCTATACAAAGACACAGTAGTGACACTGGCTCATGGGTATAGCCAGAGGAGGGCTGTTTATAGAATCAATGGTATCTGCATCAGTATAATAACACCCAGCACTATATAATGACACAGTAGTGACACTGGCTCATGGGTATAGCCGGAGGAGGGCTGGTTATAGGGTCAGTGGTATCTGCATCAGTATAATAACACCCAGCACTATATAATGACACAGTAGTGACACTGATACATGGGTATAGCCATAAGAGAGCTGGTTATAGGGTCAGTGGTATCTGCATCAGTATAATAACACCCAGCACTATATAATGACACAGTAGTGACACTGGCTCATGGGTATAGCCGGAGGAGGGCTGGTTATAGGGTCAGTGGTATCTGCATCAGTATAATAACACCCAGCACTATATAATGACACAGTAGTGACACTGGCTCATGGGTATAGCCGGAGGAGGGCTGGTTATAGGGTCAGTGGTATCTGCATCAGTATAATAACACCCAGCACTATATAATGACACAGTAGTGACACTGGCACATGCCTATAGCCAGAGGAGGGCTGGTTATAGGGTCAGTGGTATCTGCATCAGTATAATAACACCCAGCACTATATAATGACACAGTAGTGACACTGGCTCATGGGTATAGTCAGAGGAGGGCTGGTTATAGGATCAGTTGTATCTGCATCAGTATAATAACACCCAGCTCTATACAAAGACACAGTAGTGACACTGGCACATGGGTATAGCCAGAGGAGGGCTGGTTATAGGGTCAGTGGTATCTGCATCAGTATAATAACACCCAGCACTATATAATGACACAGTAGTGACACTGGCACATGGGTATAGCCAGAGGAGGGCTGGTTATAGGGTCAGTGGTATCTGCATCAGTATAATAACACCCAGCACTATATAATGACACAGTAGTGACAGTGGTTCATGGGTATAGCCAGAGTAGGGCTGGTTATAGGATCAGTTGTATCTGCATCAGTATAATAACACCAAGCACTATAAAATAATGTTTTTAATTTCAAATGTACCTTGGTGTCCTTCACTAAGGTCTGTAATTTGGAAAATGTCCGCCACAGCCTTTGTCTGTGTCTATTCCTGAGTATATGGCAAGGTGTTTGACTGGCAAGGGCTTAAAGGTATATGTGTGTGGATTTGTATATGTGTGTGTATATAAATATATATACTGTATATATATATATATATATATGTATGTATATGTGTGTTTTTGCGTGTATACATGTTTGTACATATGGATATATGTAATTATATGTGTTTACATGTGTGCATATGTATTTGCACACATATATACACATGTATACACACTTTTGATCCCTTCCCAGTCAAACACCTTGACATATAAAATATCAATTTTAAACAAAACAAAGTGAATGTGTTTTTATAGAAATACTTTAAATCCATATGTGCACCCATGGATGGTTCCCAGTTTGTTTGATTGAGAGTATGCATTGTTGGGCTGTACTAGGGAACCAGGATGGGATAAACCTTGATGTGGTTCCTGGGCTTGACCCATTTGGCTAGATGCAGTAACTAACTCTTCCATTTTTGCTTCTAGTCTTAGTCATGTACCTACAAGTGAGTGCCAGACTTCTTCTGTGTATTTTGTTAATTTATTTTTTAATTTTTCCTATGGGCTATGCACCCAGACTTGTCTGAGATTAACTGCCTGAGACTCTGGGGACTGTGAAGCTACCTGTGAGTGCTATTGAACACACAGGGCTGTGCATGTTGCAGGGTCATAGGATGTGTACCCAGTCCAGTCTGAGAGTGCAGTCCCCTTCCTTGTTTTGTGTGTCTAGGGCGATTAAATATGTCTGTGCACCCTTGGATGGTTCCCACTTTCTTTGATTGAGAGTATGCATTGTTGGGCTGTATTAGAGACCCAGGATGGAGAGACCTTGACGTGGTTCCTGGGCTTGACCCATTTGGCCAGATGCGGTAACTAACTCTTTCATATTTGCTTTAATCTTAGCTGTGTACTTGCAAGTGAGTGCTAGACTTCCTCTGTGTCTTATATATATATATATAAAAACAAAAGAAGAAGGATGACGTAGAAAGAAAGCTAGTGAACACAGTAGTAATTAAACTATGTATATATAAGGGAATAAGCCTAAACCCATAAAATCAGAATAATATACCTAGACACTATAATATCATAAAGTGAAAAGGCTTTAGATGTGAAAAAATAAGAAGGACTAATAACAGGTAATGTAAAAAGAATCAGGTGAAAGCCGTATATATATATATATATATATATATATATATATATATATATGTTGGTGTATATATGGAATAGGCCTAAGCCCAATACACAGTCTCAAATTAGATGATCCAGTGCAAACAAAATGGATAGATAAATCTTCATCAGGTAATCCCTTTATGGATGTACACTTACTTCCAAAGACCTCAATCCTATGAGGTAAGAATGTAGCAATTTCATAGGTAGACTAGGCACCTCCTGTAGAATGGATGGGATGACTGTGGATCTCTCAATGTGCGTTCTTCTGATAGTATATACCTTCTCAGACTCCTCATGCTCTCTTTAATGTGTAGTAACTTCAAGCTCCGGTAACCATGTCATATAGAAGGAACCAGAAATATATACATAATGTAAAACCGTTTTAATAAGACATTAATAAGACATTTAATAAGACATTTAAACAACACACAATATACACAGATAAAAAAATACATATAGAGAGATAATTAAATATAAAAGTATTAAAATATAGAGATATTGATATATTAAAATTCCGACAGTATAGTCATAAGCGGAAGTCTGTAGATACGTACATATCATATAAATAAGATAAAATTTGATAAATATTTTTATTTTTTTTCTTCATAAAATAATCTTAATAATACCTTTTATAAAAATACCAATATAAGATTATTAATTTATAAAATATCAGAGTATATAATACGTGATATATAATATAAAAAAAATATATATAAAAAAAAATATATATATCATATTAAATATACACTCCCTACTTTCTCTTTCTACTGTCTACTATAGAAAAGAGAAGGGGGGAAAGAAAAGTGGAAAAATATACTCTCAAAATAGTAGTAGGTATTCAAATATCAAAATGGCTACAGCCTAATATAATCCCCAAATATAAATTCACATGATAACTATAGTCTATATTATAAGGAGAAGAAGGTTAAAAATATATATAAAAAGATATATAAAAAAAGGGCAGGAATATAATGTACCATAAACACAAAGCCTAGGTAGTGTTCAAGACAGAGTATCTGGAAAGAGAGTGGAAAGTGTCAAGCATTTTTATATTTACAAAAATGCAGCCAGTGGCGTTACTAGGGTTGGTGTCACCCGGTGCGGTAAGTTATGGTGTCACCCCCCCCAGAAAGTAGACACACACAAAAACACAGGCACACACACGTACAAACACTCAGACACACTTAAATACATACTCAGATGCACACACAAACACTCGGAAACACACTCAAACACACACACAAAAACACTGAGACACACACACAAAAACACTGAGACACACACACACACACTAACAGGCCCATTTATCAAAGGGCTTGCGGACCTGATCCGACACTGCGGATCAGGTCGGCAAGACCTCGCTAAATGCGGAGAGCAATACGCTCTCCGCATTTAACATTGCACCAGCAGCTCACAAGAGCTGCTGGTGCAACACCGCCCCCTGCTGACTCGCGGCCAATCGGCCGCCAGCAGGGAGGTGTCAATCAACCCGATCATATTCGATCCGGTTGATTACCGGCGATTCCTGTCCGCCTGCTCAGAGCAGGCGGACAGGGTTATGTAGCAGCGGTCTTTGTGACCGCTGCTTCATAAGTTGTGTTTCTGGCGAGTCTGAAGACTCGCCAGCAACACGGCCCTTCAAGCTCTGTACGGAGCTTGATAAATGGGCCTGAAAAACTCAGACACACACATACAAAATATGTAAACTGCTCCCTGGCTCAGCAGAGCATCAAATGAAAGATAAACAGAGCACTCTAAAATAAATCACTGAAGAAAAGGTTTGAGGCGCGCAAACTATGAAAATTCCTGCTCTCTGACCCTGTTCCAAGTCTGTCAGTGCACAGCCCTGGGCCGCATGTCACTGAACAGTGAGCACAGATAGGCAGCAGGTTTAGGCTAGCAGTGCAACTTTGCAAGCCCCACGCAATGCCCACAACATTCATAGTGAAATTGGGCAGGGGAGGAGCAAAGTACAAACAAGCAAAAGCAGCTGGGAAAACTATTTGTTGAAATTGCAGCACTGGCTCAAGGGGCAAAAAAATTGTGTGTCTACAACTTCCCCAGTCCCACTAATGTTCACAAATGCCAGACCCTCTAATAAAATAATCTATGCATCTCATTCCTTAAAATTAAAAAAAAAAAAATTTTTTATTTTTTTTTGGTGTCACCCCCTGGAGGGTGTCACCCAGGTGCGGCCCGCACCCCCCTAGTGACGCCACTGAATGCAGCAATGTCTATGTCCACATTTAGTCCAGCTGGAACGCTAGTATTGAATGCATGGATCCAATAAGTCTCCCTCTGTCTAAGAAGGGTTTCCCTATTACCACCCCTAATTCCTACATTTACATGCTCTAAGATAGTACCCCTTAGGCATTCAGGGTTTTCATGGTGCATCTGTCTATAGTGTTCGGACAGATTGTGAGACTTTAATCCTTCTTTAATATTAGTTACATGCTCATATAGCCTCTTTTTGTACGGTCTCGTTGTTCTACCTATATATTGTAGGTTACAGCTACACTGTAATAAGTATACCACAAATGTAGTTTTACAATTAACCAGACTATTGATCTTGCATTCTTCCCATTGGAGGTGGAATTTATACATTTCGTAGGTCTTTTACCATGATACATTTTTCACATGATACACAATTTAATCTGTTACATCTATAGAATCGTACGGATCCTTTATTTAGCCAATTCTCCTTCTTTCTCATATCTTTCAATTGACTGGGAGCTACATAGATTTTAAGTTTTTTGTTTCTTCTAAAGATACAATTAGGTTTAGTCCCTATTTTGTCCCTTAGTAGATCATCTTTTTGTAAGGATATACCAGTGCTTTTTTAAAATCTGTTTAATGCCTTCTGATCCCTCATTATAAATTGATATGAAACAAGTATTTACATTTCTGGATTTTCTCTCTTTTTCGGGTGTGTTTTGTTAATTTATTTTTTAATTTTTCCTATGGGCTATGCACCCAAACTTGTCTGGGATTAACTGCCTGAGACTCTGGGGACTGTGAAGCTACCTGTGAGTGCTATTAAACACACAGGGCTGTGCATGTTACAGGGTCATAGGATGTGTACTCAGTCCAGTCTGAGAGTGCAGTCCCCTTCCTTGTTTTGTGTGTCTAGGGCGATTAAATATGTCTGTGCACCCTTGGATGGTTCCCAGTTTCTTTGATTGAGAGTATGCATTGTTGGGCTGTATTAGAGACCCAGAATGGAGAGACCTTGACGTGGTTCCTGGGCTTGACCCATTTAGCCAGATGCGGTAACTAACTCTTTCATCTTTGCTTTAATCTTAGCTGTGTACTTGCAAGTGAGTGCTAGACTTCCTCTGTGTCTTATATATATATATATATATATATATTATATATATATATATATATATATATATATATATAAAAAATAACTCATTGTGTAGTTCATTAACAAATCAAGACAGGCCCAGGGGCTTGTTCTCCCACAGAAAACCTCTGAATTACATTGTTTCCAATGCAGCAAAGGATTCTGGGTAATATATGCAAATTAAGTACACAAGGACATACCTTTTTACTTCAGTCTGCTTTTCAGCAGGTTCCCTTTACGCCAAAGTATCGCTGTTCACACAGCTTATAAACTTAGCTAGGATTAGTGCAGTGATTCATAACCATCCCAGGACAGACTGTTTCGTGGTTTTTGCCACTCATCAGCTGGGAGAAGGTTAGGATCTCTGCTGGGTGAAGTTGATTCCAGGCAGAATACAACAACATTTTAAATTAGGGGGAGATAAAAGGCAAGTTTAAAATCCTCCACTACGCACAAAATATAGAAAAAATAACTCATTGTGTAGTTCATTAACAAATCGAGACAGGCCCAGAGGCTTGTTCTCCCACAGGAAACCTCTGAAATACATTGTTTCCAATGCAGCAAAGGATTCTGGGTAAGATATGCAAATTAAGTACACAATGACACACCTTGTTACTTCAGTCTGCTTTTCAGCAGGTTCCCTTTACGCCAAAGTATTGCTGTTCACACAGCTTATAAACTTAGCTAGGATTAGTGCAGTGATTCATAACCATTCCAGGACAGACTGTTTCTTGGTTTTTGCCACTCATCAGCTGGAGAAGTTAGAATCACTGCTGGGTGAAGTTGATTTCAGGCAGAATACAACAACATTTAAATTAGGGGGAGATAAAAGGCGAGTTAAAATCCTCCACTACGCACAAAATATAGAAAAAATAACTCATTGTGTAGTTCATTAACAAATCTAGACAGGCCCAGAGGCTTGTTCTCCCACAGAAAACCTCTGAATTACATTGTTTCCAATGCAGCAAAGGATTCTGGGTAAGATATGCAAATTAAGTACACAATGACACACCTTTTTACTTCAGTCTGCTTTTCAGCAGGTTCCCTTTACGCCAAAGTATCGCTGTTCACACAGCTTATAAATTTAGCTAGGATTAGTGCAGTGATTCATAACCATCCCAGGATAGACTGTTTTGTGGTTTTTGCCATTCATCAGCTGGGAGAAGGTTAGAATCACTGCTGGGGGAAGTTGATTCCAGGCAGAATACAACAACATTTTAAATTAGGGGAGATAAAAGGGCGAGTTTAAAATCCTTCACTACGCACAAAATATAGAAAAAATAACTCATTGTGTAGTTCTATTAACAAATCTAGACAGCCCAGAGGCTTGTTCTCCCACAGAAAACCTCTGAATTACATTGTTTACAATGCAGCAAAGGATTCTGGGTAAGATATGCAAATTAAGTACACAATGACACACCTTTTTACTTCAGTCTGCTTTTCAGCAGGTTCCCTTTACGCCAAAGTACTAATCCTAGCTAACTTTATAAGCTGTGTGAACAGCGATACTTTGGCGTAAAGGGAACCTGCTGAAAAGCAGACTGAAGTAAAAAGGTGTGTCATTGTGTACTTAATTTGCATATCTTACCCAGAATCCTTTGCTGCATTGGAAACAATGTAATTCAGAGGTTTTTTGTGGGAGAACAAGCCTCTGGGCCTGTCTAGATTTGTTAATGAACTACACAATGAGATATTTTTTCTATATTTTGGGCTCCATGTACTAAGCACTCAGCGAGCTACCCGCAACAAATCTTGCGTCAAAACTCGCAAACTGATATGTACAAAGTCGTCAACTATGTTCAAACTCACATCTTTAAAATTGCGAGCGTACTTATCCGCCAAACCTCGCTACCTCTCCATTTTTCACTGTAATTAGACACATTTGACCACCAACTCGCCAAAAAACGAATGTACTAAAAAATCTATTTGTCCGCTCGCTACAATTTCCGCTCCCACCTCGTTATTTTTGCCTCGCCACCTTTTAGGTGGCGGGCAAGGTACAAAACAATAGGAAAGTCAATCTAGACGCCAGTCTAGACATATATAAAAGGCAGTAATATCAGCATTGTACAGCATAACTGGCGTCTAATTTGTCTCTCATTCCATGTACATAAATTGCGCCAAATTTGTCGACTGTAATTAAAGAGTAATCTATATTTTAAATTTGTATTGTATAGTTGTCAATCTTTATAATTATTTTTATATTAATATTTATATATTATCAGATCCAGATGAAGCCATATCCAAATTGTAAATAAATATTACAAAAATAACGCTCTGTTATCACTCTTCAAAAAATTTTGAACAATAATAAAGTTGTTTAGATAAGTTGAACTTTTATAGGAGCAAAATTCTATTCCCGCGACTACTATGATGTTCGTGACACCTTGCATGTCACGTGTTAATAATTGGCCAGACAATTCAACTGAAAGTTAAGTACATTAGCTTAGTCGCGGCGAGCGAGGCGTCAAATTTATCAATAATCCGCCACTGCTCGCGGCGGGCTAGACTTGTCTATTTATTGGGGGATTATTAGTGCATAGTGACAGCGGACACCATTTCGTCCGCGGCGAGTAACGGCGAGTTTATCCGCGTCTAAAATGACGGATGAATTGACGGCTTAGTACATGGAGCCCTTTGTGCGTAGTGGAGGATTTTAAACACGCCTTTTATCTCCCCCTAATTTAAAATGTTGTTTTATATATATATATATATATATATAAAAATATACATAGTAACATAGTAGATAAGGTTGAAAAAAGACTGAAGTCCATCGAGTTCAACCTATACAAATCTAAAATACTTACAAAAAGCTCCAGTTAAGCTTAAATAACCCCATTAAAATGTGACCCATTTAATACTAGCAATCATATCCATGAATTTTGTTTATATACAGACATTTATCCAGACTATTTTTAAATGTATATATGGTATTGGCATTCACTACCTCCTTTGGTAATGAGTTCCACAATTTTATTGCTCTTACAGTGAAAAAACGTTTCCGTTGCAGGAGATTAAATCTCCTTTCCTCCAACCTTAAATTATGACCTCTTGTCAGAAACAATTTTCTTGGAATAAACAGAGCTTCTGCCATCTCTGTATATGGGCCTTGAATATATTTATATAAAGTAATCATGTCACCTCTCAAGCGCCTTTTTTCTAAAGAAAACAGACCCAGTTTGGCTAGCCTCTCCTCATAGGATAATTTCTCCAATCCCCTTATTAGCTTTGTGGCCCTTCTCTGAACTTTTTCTAGTTCTGCAATATCTTTTTTAGCAATTGGTCCCCAGAACTGCACTCCAAACTCAAGGTGAGGTCTTACCAGGGCTTTATATAATGACAGAATTATGCTTTCCTCCCTTGACTCAATGCCTCTTTTAATACATGCTAGTATCTTATTAGCCTTTGAAGCTGCTGCCCTGCATTGTGCACCCATCTTTAGCTTGTTATCTATTACTACTCCCAAATCCCTTTCCTCCTGTGTTTGGCTAAGTCTTGTCCCATTTAAAAAATACGTAGCCTGCTTATTTTTACTTCCAAAATGTAGAACCTTGCATTTTTCCGTATTAAATCTCATTTTCCATTCACTTGCCCATAGTTCTAATTTTAGCAAATCCCTTTGTAAAGAGAGTTCGTCCTGCTCTGACCTTATGACCTTACTTAACTTAGTATCATCTGCAAAAATAGATATGTCGCTATTTAATCCTTGCTCCAAGTCATTTATAAAAATATTAAAAAGAACAGGGCCCAGTACTGATCCCTGGGGGACGCCACTGATTACCTTTGTCCAATCTGAGTATGATCCATTTACTACTACTCGTTGCTCCCTATCTTTTTTCCAGTTATTTATCCATGAGCTAACATTTTCAGCTATTCCCAGTCCCTTAATTTTGTGCATTAATCTCTCATGTGGCACTGTATCAAATGCCTTTGCAAAATCTAAGTATATCACATCAACTGATTCCCCTTTATCTATATTTTTACTTACTTCCTCATAGAATCTAATTAGATTAGTTTGACATGATCTATTTCTCCTAAAGCCATGCTGATTAGAACTCATAATCTTGTTTACACGAATATGCTCATCAATATAATCCTTTATAATCCCTTCAAACATATATATATATATATATAATATATATATATATATATATATATATATATATATATATATATATATATATATATATATATATATATATATATATATACATATACAAACAGTATATACGTATATATTCCAAAACAAGATAAAACGATTTTTAGCTCGCCAGAAAACTGAAAAGAAGAAAACCTTAGGAGGAGCTAGTGAGAAAATGTAAGGATACAGATGCAGCTGTAAGTGCAAAACAAAAGAAAAATAGCCCTCGCTAATCCCTCCAGTTAAACATGCCAAACCAAGAAAAAGTACAAATACAGCGCAATCTGAAATGCAAAAAGTCCACTGTGTGCCTATTAAAGGGACATTATACACTAGATTTTCTTTGCATAAATGTTTTGTAGATGATCCATTTATATAGCCCATACAGTTTTACGTTTGCTTATGTATAGTTTTGCTTATTTTTAAATAACATTGCTCTGATTTTCAGACTTCTAACCAAGCCCCAAATTTTTAGGAGAATACCGACATATACCAACTCCAGCTTGCTCCTGTTTGTGTAAAGGGTCTTTTCATATGCAGAGGAAGGGGGAGGGGGAGTGACTGCTTTCACTGGGTGTTCCAGCCAACCTTTTCAAAAGTGCTTAACTGGGAACTTCTAAGTAAGTTTTTTAACTGTTTTACACTGGATTTTTAGATCAGTATCTGTGCATATTATTCTTTATAGTAGTGTCTATTAGATGCAGTTATATGAAAATTGGTGTATACAAGATACTGTTATTAACAAGTCACTATGTATCCACTGTCCAAGAACAAAGTGTCACATAAGCACTTAGACCAATTAGTTCAAGTTTCCTTGCAGAGTTCACAGCTTATAGAAGTTCAACAAAAATACTCAGGTTTGGTCTGGATGTGAGTTGCAACCCGTAGCTAACGCACAACCAGACAAAGCTTCTGCTATATCTGCCTCTTGTCCAGTTTTCCCGGGCGGTAGAGAGCATGAGGGTGAAGCTGGCTTATTTATACATGCCGAGAACACCAAAGCAACTATCAAGAACTGACTATGCATCTCTCTTGAGACTTGACTACAGCCGCTTGACACTTCAGCCTTTTCCAAGAGGAGCTATACTGTCCGTAGGCATTGAACCTGGCCCAACACTGCTTTCCTGTGGCATAGGGTAGCAGAAAAACAACTGCCCTCGGTAAATGAAATGGAAATCTCCCTTTTTGCTTCGGACTGATGCATCATATGAGTATCAATATTAATGAAGTCCAATGTATATCCTCAGAAGTAGCAATCAGACTGATCATTTTAGCTTTTTCCATTCAGGAAATACTGAGAATGTTTGAACTATGTAGTACCCTATATCTAACTTTGGTAGTAATATGATAGTGCATCATATTATTCTTCTGATGTTGGTTAACTAACATGTTTATATCACGTTCATATCTCCTTCCCAAGTCAAAAGATCACACATCTGGGCCCTTTGAGGGGACCCCTAAACAATTTTCTTAACTATCCTATGGTTTATTGTTACTTGACATCTCAAATTGTGTTTAAAATAGTACCCCCACTATATGTAACCTCTAACAACGACATAAAGGGTGTCACTTTGTCTAAGAGGAGCTCAAACTAAGTTTACTTCTGTTGATTGAGACATCAGTAGCTTTGAGAGTATAGCCATCCCCTTTTTTAATCTAGCATACTTATACTCATTCCTTAAAACATAGGTAGTTACTCTCTGTAATGGTGCATTGGTAGCTCCAACTTGGTTCTAATATCATAATATCAGCTTACCTATGTATATAAATATATATATATATATATATATATATATATATATATATATTATATATATATATATATATTCATTGCTATAAAGCTACTTACAAAAGCAGGTATAGCTGCCTAAGTATTGCATATTTAAATGGTATGTATATATAAATGCTTGAATACTTTTATCTCACCCATTAGTAATTAACATCTCCCCAACCCACCCTTGCAGACTTTTGACTGTTTGCAATTCTACCTTACAATTCCTGAATGATCATGTGATACTTCCATTTTCTCTATACAATATATATCCCCCATTATGACCACGAACCACACATAGGGTTCTCATTTCCCCCTAACTATTCTACCTTGCACTAAATAGTCACCTACTGCTTACTGTAAGTAGAGTCGGAGCACCCTATTATGCAACCTTATATTCCATAACCTCATGTCTCTCTCCCATTTCAATTTTTAAGAGACGCCATTGACTTTCCCTCTACTTTGGAAGTATAAATTCATGTGATCTATGCTCACTCACAAGACTTACACTTTTACCCCAGTCTGCAGTTATTAATATGCAAATAGCTATGTGTATATTATTTTGTTATCTTTATACTATATCAGTATAACTTAAATTGTTATATGCATCATATAAGGCTATTCATTACTTCTGCTGCTAGACACATTTCCCTATCAGGGATCCAAATTGTATTATCCCAAGCGGTGCTTACCCGCTGAAAACTAATATACAAATTTCTATACTATTTACAATATCAATACGATGCCTGAAACTTATACGTGAAATGGGATCTAATAAGGTCCCTGAAATGACTAACTTGCCATACCAGTATTTCCTGTATAAAAGGGTCCATGAGGGGCCAGCTCATTCGCTATTCATAAATGCTTACAAAAATTATAAAATGGAGCTTTCTAAAGTTCATACTCTGTTAACTATTTTACTTTTAACTTGTGCCATTGTACTGTATTCTATAAAAAATGTATCATATTTGTCATATGACATTTATTCTTTGTTATTGTTATGCGAAAAAACCTCAATACAAGATTATTTAAAGGAAAAAATAAATAAAAAAAGACTTTTATTTTAGTTCTGCCAGTGCCTAAAATGGCGGGGACAATTGTGGGGTGGGGGAGGGAAGAGAGCTGTTTGGGAGGGATCAGGGGGTGGGATGTTCTCTACACTAAAGCTAAAATGAACCCCTTCACTGCTGGGCATAATACAAGTGTGGTGCGCACCAGCATTTAGAGGCCTTCTTATTACTAAAAAGCAATGCCAAAGCCATATGTCTGCTATTTATGAACAAAGGGGATCCCTGAGAAGCATTTACAACCATTTGTGCCATAATTGCACAAGCTGTTTGTAAATAATTTCAGTGTGAAACCTAAAGTTTGTGAAAAAGTGAACTTTTTTTTTTTATTTGATCGCATTTGGCGGTGAAATGGTGGCATGAAATATACCAAAATGGGTCTAGATCAATATTTTGGGTTGTCTGATACACTACACTAAAGCTAAAATTAACCATACAAGCTCCCTAATTAATCCCTTCACTGCTGGGCATAATACACGTGTGGTGCACAGCGGCATTTAGTGGCCTTCTAATTACCAAAAAGCAACGCCAAAGCCATATATGTCTGCTATTTCTGAATTTACAACCATTTGTGCCATAATTGAACAAGCTGTTTGTAAATAATTTCAGCGAGAAACTTAAAGTTGGTGAAAAAGTTTGTGAAAAAGTGAACAATTTTTTTTTATTTGATCGCATTTGGCGGTGAAATGGTGGCATGAAATATACCAAAATGGGCGTAGATCAATACTTTGGGTTGTCTACTAAAAAAATATATATACATGTCGAGGGATATTCAGGGATTCCTGACAGATATCAGTGTTCCAATGTAACTATCGCTAATTTTGAAAACTATAACTTGCAAGAAAAGCAAATAACATATAAACATTGGGTATTTCTAAACTCATGAAAAAAATCTAGAAACTATTTAGCATGGTTATTCTTTAGTGGTTGTAGATGTGTAACAGATTTTGGGGGTCAAAGTTAGAAAAAGTGTGTTTTTTTCAATTTTTTCATCATATTTTATAATTTTAGAAAGTCCATTTAATGTCAGGAAAAATGGTTTATAATATGTGTGGGTACAGTAAATGAGTAAGAGGAAAATTGCAGCTAAACACAAACACCGCAGAAATGTAAAACTAGCCCTAGTCCCAAACGGTCAGAAAATTGAAAAGTGCTCTGTCACTAAGGGGTTAATGTGTAGTATATATTGTAAGGGTTTCTCTCATTTATTAGGAAAAAACAGTAGATACCAACATAGGGCAAGATTACAAGTCGAGCGGAAAATCATTTTTTTGCAATGGCGAAAATACTACGTGCGTTAAGGTTTTTGCGCATTTGGGGTTGCGCAGATATTACAAGTTGCAAAATAATTTATTTACCTTACTTATTTAACCCGAATACCACACATAAACTAACTTGTGTATTCATGTGCATGTATTCCCCCATAGAGATCAATGGAGAAAAAAAACACCCACGAGCGCGTAAACTACATCACATTTTCAGATTAACAAATGTAAAATAGACATGTGCACAGCGGACAAATTCATTTTGGGTTCGTTTACACATTATAACAGCTGTAGAACTAAAAAACTTGGTTCACTCCATGGGAAGGCATTGTAAGGCCGTAATTAACGCAAATGGTTACCCAACTAAGGCCTCGCTTCCATTGAGTCGTAATTCAGTTTGCGTGCACTCGCAAACCGATAAATATGCTGTCGGAAGCGATATCGTTTATCGACTGTTTCCAATGGCGCGTTATACCTCAATATCGGCAGCCGGACTTCGGCTGCCGAAAAGATCTTTGCGTCCCATAGAAAGTAATAGAAGCCGTTAATCGATAAATTATACCAGGTTTCCAATGAAAGCGCTAACCGTTAATACATTGTCGGAGGCTGTCGATACATTGAGAAATATTACCCCCAGCTCAACTAGGTGTAAAAGAGGAAAATTGTGCTTTTTGAGACCTATTTTCTATTGAAATTATAAAACTTGCAAATAATGCAAGTGTTTTAATGTAGAAATAAATTGTTATAAGTAATATGTATTGTTGTCTCATGTATAGAAATAGTTGAACTTATATTCTAATAGAAATATCAGTATATATTTAAATATAATAATATATGCAAGAACATATCTACAGAATGCAAACTAGACCTATGCCTAGGGCAGCAATAAATATTACTTATATTTATGAAGTGTTAAATATAATTATATTAGAAAATAGTATTTGATTATTAAAAATATGGATAAGTGTTTTTTTATTTTTCTTGAGAGGCGATCACAGGTAAGAAGCACGGACGTTAAACGTAAATTCTTTAGCGTAAGGTCGGGTTACCTTAGCAACTAATTGATTTTCAAGAAATCCGACGTCAGATGGAAGCGTTAACACAACGTTAACTTACAGCTACACGAAAAGAGCGACTGCGCGCAACACGCTAATCTTTTCAATGGAAACCTGGTACTAAAATGCAGCCGTAAATTACTTTTAGCTGTCAGCCGCTTCGGTAGCTTACGGCTCCATTTTTAACGACTCAATGGAAGCGAGGCCTAAGTATTAACTGAGAATTTTTGTATATATCATTTTTGTAATGTGTTTCACTTTTATTCTTTATAACTGCTGTTGTAATAAAAAAAATGCTTCATAAAGTTATTGCATTACATTCTTAATTAAATTATCTTTCCATTGATATATAATTTTATAGTATTACTCAAAAGAAAAGTGGTGTTATGAGCCATTAAACCTCAAAAATACACTTTTTCCAAAAGGTTTCCACAATTTTGGCCACTACTATATATATATATATATATATATATATATATATATTATATATATATATATATATACACACACATATATATATTCTCTGAGTGTTGACCTTTTTAAATTTCAAAGGTCTTTGAGATTGAAAGAGCACTTTGAGATATCCAAGGATGATACTGAGGGCCTACGCAGAAAAGGCAAGTTTGACCCTAGGAGCAACAATCCGAGTATTGTTACATACTCAAGGATGGTAAAGAGGGACATGATTGAGGACAACATTCGTAACAATCTGAATAGGGATCAGCGATGAGCACTTAAGAGTTTACAGAACAACAAGGATTTGGTCATACGTGAAGCGGACAAAGGGGGAGCCCTTGTCCTACAGGATTATTGTTACTATAGACAGGAGATTCTGGATCAGTTATCGGATATTGGGACCTATAGGCGTCTATCAGGGGACCCCATGCAATCCTTTAAAACAAGGATTGATACCTACCTAGGATGTCTACAACAGCATAAGGTGATCAATAAAACCTTAAGGGAATATCTTCAGATAGATTATCCCATTATACCTGTCATCAATACGCTGCCCAAAGTGCACAAGAATCCCTCAACACCTCCGGGGAGGCCTATTGTCTCAGCCCGGGGGTCTATTCTACAACCTCTAGCCACTTACGTGGATACCATTCTACAGCCTATAGTAAGGAACACTACTTCATTCCTCCTGGATTCTACCGAGCTCATCAACCTGTTAAAAAATTGGCAACAGTTTGGGATTGAGGACATTCTGGTCACATTGTGACCAGTTTGTATACCATCATTCCCCATGAACAAGGTATGGCAGCAGTATCCAGTCATCTACTTAGGTACCCATATGTGGGTCCTCCTGTTGATGTGGTCATGGAATTACTTGACTTTTGTTTGAGCTGTAACTATTTCAAGTTCGAAAGAGAATTCTTTTTACAAACATCAGGTACGGCGATGGGGTCCAATGTGGCCCCATCCTATGCGAATCTCTTCATGGCTCAGTTTGAAACAGTAGGGACCAATGCTTTCCATGATCACAGGGTCAAATTGTACAGGAGGTACATAGACGACCTGTTTGTCATTTGGGGTGGCATTTCTGAAGAACTCCTGAACTGGTACACTGACCTAAATAGTTCAAATCTGCATATACAGTTTAAACTAACGTATAATGCTGACAGCATAGATTTTCTCGACTTGAGGATCTTTAGGGATGGAACTAAAATCTGTACAACGCTATATCATAAGGAAACAGACAGAAACTCATTATTGGATGTTACGAGCTGTCACCCCCCAAGCCTAAATAAATTTACATTTTTCGAATATCCTGAAA
>NC_069506.1:110130340-110195340 GCF_027579735.1 Bombina bombina | reverse complement strand
CTCATTTTTACAAAGTCTTTCTTGTATATTGTATTATTCGTTCCTATTACAAAATAGGGGCAGAACCTTCTGTGTTCTAATTATTACCAGCACACAGCACAATATAGCTACCAGCTGCTTCCCAGCAGCAGACTGTGTATATATACTCAGAGTCCTGGTTCCATTGCTTTACTAACTTTGGCCTGTACACTTGTACATACGTGCAGTGCTACTATCACCACATGATCCATATCGGTATCTTTGGGACACTCTAAAATACTTTTGGGACTTGTTTCACCTGCAGTTCTTACGTCTCAACTATCCAATCACAAGAAAGAAATACCTGCTTTAAGTAACACCTGTGTAAGGTGTATAAAAATATATCTACACATCTTTTCTTACCTCATATTGATTGAGGTCATTTTATGTAAGTGCATTTCCTATTTGAGTTCTGAATATAATAAATTTTTATTTATACAGTATCACGCTATGTATTTCTCTTTTTTCCTTGCCTAAATTACATTGAATCCGGTGAGAGCCAAGATCCTAATTGAACTACTATACTGCGGGAGACACCAAGCTAACAACGCCAAAGACTGGGAGTTCTCCAAAGGGGGAAATTGCCATACACAAGTCCGCACAGAAGACAACTACCAGGATAACTTCCAAGACAGGAGGAGAAATCGTAACAGACCGGAGAAATTTAAACCACACGCGCAGACATTACCTCATATGATTGAGGTACCCTCTGGTAAGAGAATAACACTTGTCGTTTAGAGTCCTCAGCTGCTGTTTGACTACCACTATTACTACTGATTTTTTATGATATAGTTTGTGTGCCTGAATGTGAAATTAACCAGGATCTTGTATATCCAAATAGCCATTACTTCAATTGCCCTTTTGTTGCATTACATCTTGATAATCCAGGACTCTTTTCTCCATTATGATTTAGAGACGTATACTGACTGTTTGTTACTATAATAACTGATACTTATGATACATTTGACATAATATCACTTACAAACAATTACATTTGGTATTTTTTGTAGCGCTGAATTCCTTCCGATATCGACTCTCTTATATATATATATATATATATATATATATATATATATATATATATATATATATATATATACATATACATATATATATACATATATATATACATATATATATATACACACACATATATATATATATATATATATACACACACACATATATATATATATATATATATATATATATATATATATATATATATATACAGTTCCTTAAAGGGAAAGCACCATCTCACCACTCCATTGATGCCACGGTGCTCTGCTGAAATTCATCCAAATACTTCACAGAATGCAGTAACTCATTGGTCTTTGTTAAAATGTACAAAATTTATTAAGGCATAGTTAAAAAGAAGACATAACGTTTCGGCACCAAATTGTGCCTTTGTCAAATGTCAGCATGAGAACAAAAAATATACAGCAAACTTAAAACCATATAGCACAACAGTTAAAATCATACCCCTTATAAAGATGTGTAAGGCCAGGCATTACTGCCACACCGCCACTCGCGTCTTCCCATTCCGGCAATGACATCACGTAGGCACAGAACGTACCTAGCGTGATGACGCATGGCACGGCGTTGCCATAGCGACGTCGGATAGCCTAAAGCATCAGAGTAGAGATCTGATTAACAGCGCCTGCGTGTGACTTGTACTGCTATTGGAGGGGCACGTTGCAACGGCAACCTAACAAACAAAAATAGGGGTAACGTAGGAATCGTAGAAATAGCGGTTTATCCTGGCACAAAGAATATAACAGGGAAACACAAATTATGTGATAGGATCATATTATATAATGGAACCAAGTTATATGATGCATATGATCGGTGCAACTGTGTATAGCTAACACCCTTACTGGAAGATCCACAAAAAAGACCAAACATAGGGTCATAGTAGGATCGCAAGTGCATATTGCCAGATACAGTTAGTGTAATACAATATCCGTAATCACACATGCATGATATCAAGAAACCATCTATTACATGATGGCAAGTTTGTCTAAAAATAAAACATATGTAACAATATGATCTATTATGATGTTGACATAACCACTGATCCCCAAATTATATGTAACCCCATAGTTGAAAACATCATATGCCCTACCAAAGGAAGATACTGCCCCTAATAGCCTAACACAAAATGAAAGCCTTATATTCAGTAGCATTGCATCTCACTGGAGTATGTATGGAAACTTATAGACAGTGAGCTATATGACAGGTATTCAAATGGATCAAAATAAGCCAAAATGTTACTGAATTGCAGAGTTAATAAAACGGGCTAAAGTCCAGTGAAGTATTTAGGCCTTTCGGGGGCCAATGTGTCCAATCTGTGTATCCATCTGCTCTCCAATTGAAGCAGTCTCTTTGCCCTGTTGCCTCCTCTTGGCATTGGTGGTACGTGATCTATTAACATAGACCTGATGTTTGACACTGAATGTTTATGTGCCACACAATGGCGAGCCATTGGTTGATCAGACTCGCCTGATTTTAATGCAGTACGTATTGCACACCGATGGTTAGCCATCCTGTCATGGAATGGGGTGATCATTTTATCCACATATACACTGGAACATGGGCAAACCAGTATATAGACCACATAGTTACTCATGCAACTCAATCTATGGGTTATCTTATATCTCCTGTTCAGGTGTGGATGCTGGAAGGAATTTCCCTTAGACATACTATTGCATGTGGTACAGTTAACACAGGGAAAACAGCCCATTTTGGTGGGTTTAAGCCACGACTCCTTGCGATAATGGCTGACAGGGTCAGACTTCACCAGGTAGTCTCTGAGGTTCTTGGCTCTACGATAAACCAACCTCGGCGGCGGCATGTTGTGGAAAGGTAATGTGGGGTCAGTCTCCACCACCGGCCAATGCCTGCGCACGGCTCCTGTCAGCTTCTCATTTCCAGGGGAGTAAGTAGTGACCAGATTAAGTTGTTCAGGTTTGACAGTATTATTACTCTTGGTACCATCAATGCAAAGTTTTTCTTGTGTCTTGGCAACTTCAGCCCTAGCATACCCTCTGTTTCTCAGCTTCCTGCCCATTTCCTCCATCTGATTTGTTCGCAATGATAGCTCACTGTTATTCCTCAAGACTCTGGTGAGCTGGTAGTTTATGACCCCTTGCTTTTGGTATCCAGGGTGGAAGCTTCTAGCGTCCAATAGAGAATTGCGGTCCGTGGATTTGGTTTACAAAGATGTACCGAACCGCAAATCACCTGAGTCAACCACCTTGAACACATTGAGATCCAAAAAATGTACATTCATGGAATCAAATTCAAGTTTAAATCGTATGGGGCATTCCATGTGGTTCAAATGTGACACCCACTCACGCAACGAGGATTCACTGCCCCTCCAGACAAGGAACACGTCATCAATATAGCGTGTATAATATCTCACCTGTGGGTTCTCAAATGGTTTCATGAGTTCACGTTCATACCATGCCATAAAGATGTTAGCGTAAGTGGGTGCCACATTCGAACCCATGGCAGTCCCAGCGAACTGTAAATAATAACTTTCCTCAAATTTAAAATAGTTTTTTTCCAAACAAAATGTCAGTAATGTGCAAAGGAATTCAATCGGAGGTCCACAATAATGATTATTACCAGTCACCATGGACCTGACAGCCTCCACCCCACCTGCGTGGGGGATCACCGTGTAGAGGCTGTCAACGTCCATGGTGACCAGAATGTCATCATGCCAGAGATCAGTATAGCCTAGCATATATATATATATATAGATATATGTATATTGGCAGATAGAGGCGCTGGTTCTAAGGGATCTCCAAAGGATTTTTCTCTATGTTTCACAATTTTCCCAGAAGAGTTCTGTCTATGTCTGTGTTCAAAGAATATCACATTGGCATAGTATGTCTGAGCACCTTAATACATAAGTGCAGTATACTCACAGAATAATATCAGACAAACAGCTCCACAGGTGATATCACAAAAAAACAGCAGGTGAGAAAGTTAAACAGCTCTTTTGCAGTTACCAAAAAAAAAGTCCCCCCTAACAGTAAAACCCACCACCCACCAAACCCCCAAAAATAAATAAACATAACACTAAAAAACCTAAACCAATTTACACTCAAGCCTGGAACAGAGAAATAAATTCAGACACTTCCCCCTCTGTGTGGAGGAGGGCATTTCAAATAGCAATTGGGGCATCCAGGAAATGCATTTTAAATTTATGTGCATGTGGTATCTCACCCCCTCCAGATTACACAGAACCAATCCACAAATCACAGATCAATGCTGGAGGGGATGTGGCCATAGGGGTACAATGCATCACATATGGTGGAACTGCCCAGTAATTGCTACATACTGGGAAGCAGTGTTTACGGCAATATCAGACATAATTTAAATTGAACTAATGCCCCAAATACATGTACTCATGTTCCAAAATCTTCCCAAAATCCAAAACAAAGCCACAAGCTCATTGTTACTACTGATGATAAATGGGGCAGAAAAACTTATTCCTAAACACTGGAAATCTGTGACTCCTCCAACCCTAAAAGACTGGCACATTCAGATGATGGAACTCCTCACCCTGGAACGATATCATTTTATGAAAACAGATAAGTTAGACTTACACCATCTCATGACAGAAACTTGGGACTGATACAAACTCCCGACCCTGACTGACAATTAAAAATAGATAAGATACCCTCCAACCGACACCAGACGCTCTTGAAGCGACCTCCTCCTATGATGTCCCAAGACACATAGCATTAGCTATCCTCCCTAATCCCGACCATGACCCCCCTTATTATCCTGGAAGCTTGTTGCTTAAATCCCCATACAATGGCCAACCATATATCTACCCCCCTCCATCCCCTTTTTATTCCCCTTTCTTCTTCCCCCTCTTTATCCCCCCCCCACTTCTGCTTTCACTCTCCCTACTCTTCTTTCTAATTCCACTATTTTTCTTTGATTCCCTCTATAAAAATTGTTTCTCTACGTCCAAGGTCTAATCCTCTCAATGGCCCTAGTTATTATTTATCCTAAAATGTTATTAAATCTGTATGCATTATTGGCAATTTGGTATAGATGAATATGAGTCCTCAACGCAGACAATTGTTTGCAATCTTTCAGCATTTACATCTCTCTGACTCAAGGAAATAGACTCTATGTTATAATTACTCTAAAGAAGAAGAGTACACCTCAAATATATAGTACTGTCTGAACTTTAATAACCTAATAACTTAGAGACTAGGTGAACTAGATGAACTCATCCATGGGTCAACAGCAAATTCAACAGCACCTGAACATTGTAAGACCGTTCCTTAATACCACATGTTGAATTTTGTATTGCTCATTCTGCCTTTGGTCATTGAGTTTTGTTTTACATGATGTTGTAACTTGGAAACTATTAATAAAAACTAAAATATAAAAAAAGAGCATTCAGCTCTTTTGCTGCCCATACCTAATCTAAAAAAAAATATATAAATATATTTTAAAAAAACCCTAAGTCTAACACCCAAAAATTAAAAAATTAAACCTAAGTGTAAATTTAGCTAAAATTACAGAAAATTTAAAAAATCGAATATTACAGAAAATAAAAAAACAAATTACCAAAGTTTACAAAATTAAACCTAATCTCTATGAAAATAAAAAAGCCCCCCAAACTAAAAACACCCCCTAATCTAAGAATAAATTGCCAGTAGCCCTTAAAAGGGCTTTTTGCAGGGTATTGCCCCAAGATAAACAGCTCTTTTACAGAAAAAAGTCTAAGTCCCCCTAACAGTAAACCCCCTACCCACCAAACCCCCCAAAATAAAAAAAAACCTAACACTAAAAAACCTAAACTACTTATTGCCCTGTAAAGGGCATTTGTTTGGGCATTGCCATTAAAAGGGCATTTAGCTCTTTTACTGCTTATCCCTAATCTAAATAAAACAAACCCCCCCAAAAACCCCTTAAAAAAACCCAAGTCTAACCCCCAGGTTGGTACGCACGTTCCTGAAGTCCGGCGGAGAAGGTCCTGTTCCAGGCGGTGAAGTCTTCTGCCAAGTGGCGACCTCTTCTTTCTTCTTCCAGGAGCAAATTGACTGAATCAGCCAATAGGATTTCAGTAGGTCTCATCCTATTGGCTGATTTGAATTTGAAGAATCAAGTCAGCCAATAGGAATTCATGGAAAGCCATCTTTAATTGCGTACCTTGAATTCACTATTCAATGTACGGTGGCGATCATACGAAGAGGAACCTCCATGGCTCCGCGGTCACTGGTCTTCAGTCGCCGGTCTTCAGTTCCAGGATTGCCATTCTTCAGTTCCAGGGTCGCCGGTCTTCAGCTCCGCGGTCATCGTTTTTTCAGCTGGAAGAAGAAAGAAGAGGTCGCCGCTTGGAAGAAGACTTCCCCTGCCTGGAACAGGACCTTCTCCGCTGGACTTCAGGAGCGGTGAGTAGCAACCTGGGGGTTAGACTTAGGTTTTTTTATTTTTTATTTTTTATTTAGATTAGGGTGGGCATTTTGTAAAAGAGCTAAATGCTCTATTCAGGGCAATGGGTAGTTTAGGTTTTTTAGTGTTAGTTTTTTTTATTTTGGGGGGTTTGGTGGGTGGGTGGGGGGTTTTACTGTTAGGGGGAACTTTGTGTATTTTTAATGTAAAGGAGATGTTTATCTTGGGGCAATGCCCTGCAAAAAGCCATTTTAAGGGCTACTGGTAGTTTATTCTTAGAATAGGGGTGTTTTTATTTTGGGGGCTTTTTTATTTTCATAGGGATTAGGTTTAATTTTGCAAACTTCGGTAATTTAGTTTTTATATTTTCTGTAATGTTAGCCTTTTTTATTTTTTGTAATCTTAGCTTTTTTTTTTAACTTTAGTATTTTTTAGTTGAGTTAATTTGTGTTAATTTAGGGGGTGTTAGGTTAGGGGGCTTAGTAATTTAATGAGTTATTTGCATTGTGGGTTTTGGCGGTTTAAGGGTTTAATAGGTTAATTAGGTTTATTGCAATGTGGGGGTTTTGCGGTTTAGGGGTTAATAAGGTAATTAGGTTTATTGCGATGTGGGTTGTTGACGGTTAAGGGATTAAGGGGTTAATTACGTTACTATTTTGCGATGTGGGGGTTTGTGGTGTATGTGTTAATACTTTGTGTGGGAGGTTCCTTTTTCTTTGTTATACTTCGTGCAGGCTGTGTTTTTTGTTGTTGTTGTAATGCTCCGTTTGCCTTCGCTGCATCTGGTTCGGTGGATTCTTTCACCACCCTACTAGTTTCGGAATTCACCTGGATGCAGCTTTTGCTGCACACGTAGCCAACATTCTGTTGACTGCCTCACGCTGCCAACATTCCATTGAGGATGCGTGCGCAACTGCCGACGGCGACGGACATTACAAACGCAATTATAGTATAGATAAAAACAATTAAAAATAAACCCCCCAAAAAAATAAAAACACCCCCTAACCTACAATAAACTACCAATAGCCCTTAAAAGGGTCTTTTGTAGGGCATTGCCCTAAGTTAAACAACTCTTTTACCTTACAAAAATTACTAAGTCCCCCTCTAAAAGTAAACTTACATTTTATTAGAATAGTTATGTTAGGTTAATTTATAGTTTAAACTTATTTTTTTTTTATTTCACAGGTAAGTTTTTATTTATTTTAAAATAGATATATAGTAATTTTAATTTAAAGTTGGGCAGCGGTTTAGGGGTTAATAAGTTTAGTTTAGTAGTTACGATGAGGGGGGCTGGAGGTTTAGGGATTAATACTTTATTATAGTGTTGGCGATGTGGGAGGGCTGGCGGTTTAGGGGTTAACTTTTATTAGTGTTGGTGATGTTGGGGAGCGGCAGAATAGGAGTTAATAATTATATTTTGTGTTGGCAATGTCGGGGAGCGGCGGATTAGGGGTTAACTTTTACTAGTGTTGGCGATGTCGGGGAGTGGAGGTTTAGGGGTTAATAACTTTTATTAGTGTCGGCAATGTCAGGGGCGGCGGATTAGAGGTGTTTAGACTAGGGGTTTATTTTAGGGTGCTAGGTTTAAACATAACTTTCTTTTCGCCATAGACATCAATGGGGTTGAGTTATGGCGATCTCCATTCCACGATCACAGGTGTTAGTTTTTATTTCTAACACTTTCTCCCCATTATTATTATCATTTATTTGTATAGCGCTGCCAAATTCCGTAGCGCTGGATTGATCTCTATGGGGGAAAGCGTGCACAAACACGTAAACTCAGCCCTTGGCTTTTGTGCGTTATGGAGCTTAATGCACCATAATGCACAGCACAAGGAGGCTTTTCGGAAACTCGTAATGGCAGCGCTATGGAGAGTGAATAACACAATTTTTTAGGCATTATTTTCGCACCCTGTTTAGCGCAAAACTCGTAATCTAGGCGATAGACAATTAATATTAACAAAAATCTTATAGTATAGGATCCAAACAATTAAAATAATCTATTTGTCAATGTTAAAAGAACATACAACTTTTGCATGACTAATATCCAGCATTTAGTGCCTGGCCAGCTATTTCTAACATCACTCATTAGTAATACTATGGCAGGATTGGATAGGGAACGATGAACAAATGAATGGTAAGACCCCTTCTACATCTTTACAAACAAAGGAGCTTATTAACCAAACAATATAACTCCTATTCCCTATTACTTCACCTTTTTTGGCACCAGATGGCATGAACGAATGAACAAATTGATTTCATCAATAAATCATTTATTTTGCGTATGTTTTGTCCAACTCGAATCTGCAAAATTCGGACAAATTTGCGTTCGTCCGGATCCCAAATGTACATCTCTCATCTGAAGCAAGACAAAGACAACAAATAAATACCCGAGAACATAACATTAAGTAGCACAAGCTGCTTATTTAAAGAGACTTGATAACAATGATTACAATAGTGATGCTTGCTTAGATATTTCCAGTTACTTCGTAAAATAGTGTGTTTAAAAATGATACCTTTTTGTGCTGCATGTAACTGTGAGATCAGCCACTTCTGCGTGCACCCAGCACAGATTTTAAAGCATACAGTGCTGCCAGTTGGTGCACTTCCACCATACAGTAATTTCACTGTCAATCAAGTAGTGTGTATGCTAAAATCAGCATCCCTTTATATTGTAAGATCAGTGCCATGCACTGATCTTGGAATGTAGAATGTAGCACTTACATTTTTATACAAGCTATGGTCATGTTTACTTTTTAGGGTTAATTATTTTCCATTGGCTGTTAGCTGTTAAAATGGCTCCCGTAAAATATAACATCTGGAAGTTTTAATTGTGCACTTGCCTAGGCTCCCATTAGTCAATAGAACCCAACAAACTATAATTTGCACACAATTTACATTGAGTCCATCAATGGCTTTTGGCTTGTCATATGCTGTTGTAATGCCAGATGTGAAATATTTTTTAAAGCATGTGTAAGACACATATGGCCCATATTACAAGGGGAGCGCTAATGATACTGTAGGGTGTGATATCAATATCGCTGGACTGTGCTATAATTAGCATGCAAATTGATATTACAAGTCCATGATAAAACAGATTTAAGGTTTAGCACCGCTGACATCCCTTTAGTGTGCCCTTAACTTTCAATGGAGATGGTGACCACACTAAATATCGCTGATATTACAAGTTGAAAGTTATGGGTTGTACTCGAGCACAAGACAAAATAGCATTTGTTTGGCTGAGGAAGCGAGGTATGATATGGTCGGACTTGCAAACTCACGTCTGCACGTGATAGTTCTTCACCTTGGTGGCAATGATGTCGGGACTATGCCCATGGGAGATCTTGCCAGTATTATGATATCTGATGTCAGATGGTTATTAGTTCAGTTTCCAGGTGTTAAACTGATATGGTCCAACATTATATCCCGTAATGTGTGGAGACATATGGGTTCATGAAAGGCTGAGTTTAGAGTTAAAAGGAAGCTGAATAGAGATGTTGGAAGGGCTAATTTGGCATTCGGTGGTGAGGTCATCTTGCACAAGAAAATTTGTATTAATTGTCTTGACTTTTTTCAAGGTGATGAAGTGCACCTTTAAGATAGGGGTACCGACTTGTTTTTGGAGAATATCAGAGGTTCCCTGGCTCCCCATTGTGTTTAGTGGTGGCAAGAGTTCCTTGTCCTCTTTAAGTGGGTGACAAAAAAGAGCAGGCTTAGCCTGGGGCGTAAAAGAAGAAGGGGACAAGTAGAGCAATGCAATGCTAGTCAGCAGGTGGTAACTTCTGGTGGCTCACTGCTAGATCCTTCCAGATAGCCAACCAAGCTTATGGAATGGGGAGTGCCCATGTTACTTTTGGGTTGAGGGACAGTGTAAATCTTGCCTGCCAACGTTAAAGTTTTTTGAGAGTTAATATAAAAGTTGTTATTATTTGTTAAATAAATGCAACCCCTGTCCGGCGGGTTTCATATCCCTTTAATATTAGTTCTTGAGCTGCCCATAAGGTTATGTACTCTAACAATTAAAGGTCAAACCCTTCACCAAATAGCAACCTGACATTTGTTACAGGGTGTATGCTGCACCATCCCTCCTCAGTTATTCTCTGTGTCTCTCCACTCCACTGCCACTCTGCTTTCATGCTGGTTGTTTTCAAGAGGTTTCCAGTGCTATTGCTGTATTTTACCTTACTCTGGGAAGTTGGTGAAAATATTTTGCAGGAGGAGTTGCTTACCACCTCCGCTCTGCAGTTTGTAACTGGCTTCCTGTTTTAGTTCCTTACCAGGAACCTTTTTTGGGTGGACATATTTTAACTATGGTCATCCTCAGACAAAACATGAATCTGTCTATGGGATTACCCTGGGGTCACCTTCTAGATTAAGTTGGAGGGGAGAGCTAGTGTTCTTCTTGCCCTGTTTATGGCCCCTCCAACCAGAAGTCCCATACATCCCATCAAAGAAGATTAAATTATGTCACACTTGGTGTTGGGTCTGTAGAGTGAAGCTTATTTGCAGAGGTGCAATTGTTTACAGGATCTTGCTTATTGAATGGGGCTAGTGTAATTTTCTTACTTTTAGAGTGATGAAAAATGCAAAAACTGGTATCACATGCAGAATACTCACAAGGCCAAGTATAAGTGTATTTGGAACACAGGATACAGCAGAGGCTTAGATTTGGCAGGTCACAGCAAAGGCTAAGCAGTGGCAGGTCACAGCAAAGGCTAAGCAGTGACAGGTCACAGCAGAGGCTAAGCAGTGGAAGGTCACAGCAGAGGCTAAGCAGTGGCAGGTCACAGCAGAGGCTAAGCAGTGGCAGGTCACAGCAGAAGCTGAGCAGTGGCATGTCACAGAAGAGGCTGAGCAGTGGCAGGTCACAGAAGAGGCTGAGCAGTGGCAGGTCACAGCAGAGGCTGATCAGTGGCAGGTCACAGCAGAGGCTAAGCAGTGGCAGGTAACAGCAGAAGCTGAGTAGTGGCAGGTCACAGCAGAAGCTGAGCAGTGGCAGGTCACAGCAGAGGCTGATCAGTGGCAGGTCACAGCAGAGGCTGAGCAGTGAAGACAGACTTGGCACCAGTCCCAGGTGCTGCAATACTTGACAGACTATAAGGGAGTAATAGCGAGGAGTACTCAGAAAAAAAACAGAGGTAAACAGGTATGCTCAGGGATTGCAGAGGAGTACTCATAAGCTGCAACAGACAAGGTATACACTGGACCTGCCCAGGACTGCAGCAAAAAGATGAGTTCAGGTACTGCAGTGAAGAAAGTGCTCAGGACTCAGGAGCTGCAGCTTAAAGCAGGAAACAAGGTCAGACTAGAAGGCTCAGTATCTCTTAGGCAAATACAGTACAAGGGTAATCCAGTGGCTTGGTTAGAAAACAGGTAATGTAGAAAATTCAGCAGGTCTGTCCAAAATCAGGCATCAAAGTCAGGGTTCACACAGAATCAGAAACAGGATCTAGCCAAGGTCAATACATGAAGTAAACAGCAAAAGGATTATTCTTCCACAAATAGAGGCACAGACTGAGTAAACTCAATGTCAGGGCAAAGACTGATTAGCCAGACAGGTTTAAATAGTCTGTTGGTAATTACATATTACCAACAGCTGGCAGGAGGTGGAGCCAAAGAGAAAAAGCAGAAAACCAACAGCAAAGCCTCAAAAACCAAAGCCCTTTGGTGGCTCAGGAGAAAATCACTGGGATACTGTCATGAGTTGCAGGACACAGCATAGAAGGTACAAAGCTATTTTATTGCAGAGCATAGAAGTATACAGCTTGTACAACACATCTAACTTAGTAACTGTGACACAGACAACAAGAAGCATACAAAAAAAAGAGGAGGAGGAGCTGGCAGCAGCAAGTATGGCTGTGTGAGACCTGAGCTCCTGAGACCGGACTGTGAAAGGGGGAAGAGTGAACCTGTAGTAATCTGTAGTAACCCAGGCAAACTCTAAAATAAATAAAGACCTATACAGCTGCAATCATGCAATTTATGTAACCAATCGGATATAACAGTTACAGTAACTTTTTGCAGCATTTGCTGATGATTGCAGACGCCTGCCCTGAAAAAATTACCTGGAAAGCCTGGAATGCCTGAGGGGACATAGAAGGGGCACGGAGGCAGAGTGATCTAGAGAGTCGAGGAGCAGAGGATCAGTGGAGTGCTGCTGGCGTTTTTTTTTTTGCTGATTCACTTGTCACAAAGGCTAATAGCTACAGCAGCTACAGCAAGCTGGGGTCGGAACTGGAGGTGTACGAGAGGTGTGCTGTGTGCACAGAACAGAGGTGTGCTAATGGCGGCTTGTTTGTAGCTTTGTAGCTTGTTTGCAGCAGACTGATGCCGGTCTAACAGATGAGAGTGGTGGAGAGGTGCAGAGCTGAAGTTACCGTTGTGAGGAGTGGCGAGCTGGGCGCTGGATACTGCTGGATATTGCTAGGCATTAGAGGATTATGCCAACGGCACTGTCTCTGCTTCACTGCATTGCCTCCTTGGGTGCGGGAGAACATTAACTATGAGCTGATGCCGGAGCTGATGCTGGAGTAAAGGAGACAGCTGTAACATAGAACATACAGGAGACATAGCAGAGACATAGCGGAGAGGAGACTCTGAAAAAAACAAAAGATTCCGGAGCTCATATAGAGGTCAAAGGGAGTCAAAGGGAGTGAAAACTAAATAAAACTAAATAAAACTAAATAAAAATTGGCTTCTCTAGACCTAGACCTCTGAAGTTTAAGCCCCTTACTATCTCCTGTTGTAACAGCAACAGCAACTAGCAACTAGTAACGGCAAAAGTGTAAAGACAAAAGTGCCCTCAATTGGGGAAAGAAAGCCCCTGGGTAAAAAAGAGAAAATAACTTAAGAGACTCTTTTATTTTTTCCTTTTTTTTTTTTTACTGGTCTGGAAAATATAAAAAGGCACAAGGCACAAGGTGCAAAAAACAAACAAATATATTTTCTGACCATATTAAAACAAGGCATAAGGGTTTAAAATAAAATAAACAAATATAAAAATATATATATGCCTTAAATATATGCCTTATAAGATAGGCAGTTAATAAGAAAAAAAAAAAGAAAAATTAAAAAAAAAAAAAAAAATTACACATCACAACATAGGAATTGTACATGGATGTGTATATTTTTATATGTCTGCAGTAAGCCTGTGAGAATTGAAAAGTGCAAACTGTATCTCTAAATTTATCTTTAAACTGCATAAACAGAAAGAAAGAAGGGGCTATAAAAAAAAAAAACAATGGTAGCAAAGTAATCCTGAAGTAACCAGAAGTAACCCCTGAAGTAACCAGAAAAGTAACCAGAACCAGAAAGATAACTAGTCTCTACCCCTTACCTGGTGGATATCAGTAGCATTTTTTATATCGTAGTCCCTCCATTCAACCAGGGATGGCTACATGAGAGTGTACTGGGAAAAAAAAAAAAAACTATGAATTGGAGGGCTACAAATTTATAGCTTTGATAAAGTACAAATATAAAACATTGGATTAACACTTTTACTGTATCTCTCTTGGAAAAAAAAAAAAAAGAAGGAATTTCCTGAAGGAGGAAATGGCGTCAAAGAGAAACGCTAAGTCTGTAAAACAGACTAAAATTACTAGCAATAGGGAGCACCCAGTAAGTACATTTTTTGGACCAGCAGAAAATAGCCAGCAAAAAATAAATAATAAAGAAACATTAGAACTAAATGGGAATCTTCCTAATACAAGTACCCCACCAGTGGACATTATCCAAAATGCTGAAAAGATGCTTCTTCCTCTAGCTTCCGTTAAAGATCTTACAGACATAATTAGATCCTGCATTAGAGAAGAATTAGCAGAACTCCGTCAAGATATCCACACTTTGGGTTTCAGAATAGAAGCCCTGGAAGATAATGAATCAGCTATAAAGGAGGAATTAACTAATATCCAAATAACTACTGAACAACAAACGGATCGTATCGCAATGTTAGAAGATAAAGTGGAAGATCTAGAGAACAGGAGCAGAAGAGAAAACATAAGGATTAGAGGAGTGCCTGAATCAGTGACACCGAAAGAATTTCAGACATATCTCACAGCCCTCTTTGCTTTCATGTTAGGAGATCCTGCATTAACAAACATTAAGTGGGAGAGAGCACATCGTGCTTTAAGGTCAAAACCTAAAGATAACGCACCACCAAGAGATATAATAATAAAATTCAAGAGTTTCTTGAAAAAAGAAGAAATACTGACAGCCTCAAGGATGAAACAACCAATTAAATTTAGAGGGGTAACACTACAATTCTATGCAGATATATCCCCAAGAACACTTCAGAAGAGAAAAGAATTTGCTCCGCTTACTATGTTATTAAGATCCAAAAGGATAAATTATCGATGGGGTTTTCCGTTCCATCTTTCAGTAATATATGAGGATAAAAGAATCACATGTTCCAAACTAAAAGAGATACAGGACTTTTGTAAAACCTTAGGAATAGAACAACCAGATTCATTAAATCCACAACTGAAGGCCACAAAGGATATGGGGAATACAAAGAGGAGAACACAAGAAAAATGGGAAACGATTCCTGTGAAGAAAAAAGGGACTACTGATAGTACAGAGACAGGGATGGAAAACACAATTATAGTAAATGAAGACTTTTCAAGAGAGAAATAATGGTACCCTTAAGTAATTAAATAAGAAGAATTGTTGAGGTACAGTATTGTGTTTACTTTGTAATATTTTGTAGGCTAGAACATGAGTATAATACTAGACATATAGTAAGTAAATATATATTTTAGATACAGGTAAACTATATGTGAAATGATAGATATATTATTGAGTTATTATGGGTTCTCTTTTCTTCCTTTTTTTCTTTTATATAACTAACAAATTAAAAAAAAAAAAAAAGGAAAAAAGTTGGTCTCCAAGGTCCTTCCTGAAACTTCATCTCTTTAAAAAAAGAGATGGAGTTTTGGCTTCATTTTGAAGCCATTTATTGTTTTTTGTTTTGGTTTTTGTTAGGGTATAAGTGGCATAACCAGTTAACTACTATGAAGATTAGAAATATGTTGAATTGTAAGATTTATGATAATAACAGATTCTCGTCAGGATTAGCTATCTGTCAAATGTTAAATGATATGTTGGGATGTCTTCGGCGGTGCAGAGTCCATAGATTTAATTTTTCTATAGATTATGGCAAATATTAATAAACATCAATTAATTTTAATTACACAGAATGTAAAAGGTTTCATTCAATATACCGCAAAAAAGGAAACAGGCCTTTTTAGATTTCAAGCTTAAAAGGGCAGATATCTTAATGCTCCAAGAGACACATTTTAGACCAAATAAAGAACCAAAATATTTGGATTCTAATTTTGATCGTCATTACCATAGTTCGTTTAACTCCAGACAAAGAGGAGTTAGTATTATATTTAGGAAGGGGATACCATTTCTAACACATAAGGTAGATAAAGATAGGGAGGGTAGATATTTGGCAATAAAGGATCATTGTATGGGAGTCTGGTGACAATTGTAAATATATATGCACCTAATAATACCAACATTGAATTTTTCAAAAAGATATTCAATAGAATTTTAGATTTTGCCCAAGGAATGTTAATTTTAGGAGGAGATTTAAATTTCCCATTTGATCCAAAGCTAGATTCTTCTGTGTCGAAATCTACAGTGCCTCAGAAAACACTTAAAACCATATGGTCCACTTTCGCTAATAAACATATATATGATTCATGGAGATATTTTAACCCTAATAAAAGAGATTACACTTTTTTTTCACATTCAAGTAAAACATATTCACTCCTTGATTATATTTTTCTTGACCAAAAGAGTTTGCAGTTTATTAGTGGAGCCTATATTAGCCATACTTCGTGGTCAGATCATTCAGCAATGATAATATCTTTAGAATACCTGACCAAACCAAATACTCCCTTTCTGTGGAGATTGGACGATTCTCTATTGTCTGACCCAACTATTACACAGAAGTTATCTGAATCTCTACAAGAATTCTTTAATATAAATAACTTACCGGACGTGACTCCATCAATACTATGGGAAACACATAAGTGTTATGTTAGGGGGGATCTTATAAAATTTAATGCATATGTAAAAAAAAAGAGAAGGGAAAGATATAACTCCTTAACTATGGTCTTATCAAGATTAGATCACTTACATAAGCTTGATCCTAAAGATGTTAATATACTAAAACAACTAACAGACATTAGGCAGTTATTACAAAATCATTTAAATCAACAAGCCTGTCAATCAGCCTTCTACCTAAAAATGAAATTTTTTAATGAAGGGAATAAATCCGGGAAATTGTTAGCAAGGGCACTTAAAAAGAGAAGTCTGAAATCCTATGTACATGAATTAAAAACTAAAGATGGGAAAATTGTTAAAACTATAAAGGATATAGGACAAACTTTTAATAACTATTATTCAGAACTATATAATCTGCAAGACAAATCCCCTTCTGAAGTTTTTGTTAATGAATGTAAAAAATATATCCAAGATACAGATCTTCCATCTCTTTCAATAGAAATGAAAAATATGCTGGATCAACCTATAACTATTGAAGAAGTAGCAAATACTATTACAAATCTAAAAATGGGGAAAAGTCCTGGCCCAGATGGCCTAACGGCAAAATACTACAATATTTTTCAGAAAATACTTACCCCGCATCTACTTAGGGTCTTTCAACAAATAGATATAGGTAAACCTTTTCCTCCGAATATGCTAGAAACTAGAATAGCTGTTATTCCAAAACAGGGGAAATCATTGAATTCCCCAAGCGACTACAGACCAATTTCCCTACTAAATTTAGATATAAAGATATATGGGAAAATTTTAGCAAAAAGAATAAATAATGTATTACCTCAACTTATCCATCTTAATCAAGTGGGCTTTATCCCGGGGAGGGAAGCGAGGGATAATACAAATAAAGTTATACAGATTTTAGAATATGTGAAAAAAGAAGGTATCCCAACTGTTATCTTAGCAATGGACACTGAAAAAGCCTTTGATCGGCTAAATTGGCAATTCCTGCGTCTCACTTTATATCAATTTGGTTTTAGTAAAATATTTATAGAAAGAATTTTCTCCCTATATAACGCACTGTATGCAA
The DNA here is from genome assembly GCF_027579735.1 of Bombina bombina. NCBI lineage: Eukaryota > Metazoa > Chordata > Amphibia > Anura > Bombinatoridae > Bombina > Bombina bombina. Next base: position 110,177,801 of record NC_069506.1, on the reverse strand, counting down.
CTGTCAAATTTAATAACTCAATATCAACACCGTTTAATATAAGTAATGGCACAAGACAGGGGTGCCCATTATCACCCATATTATTTGCAATAGCAATTGAAGTGATGGCATCCAAAATTAGGAAAAATGAAAAAATATATGGCATTAAGATAGGGGATATCAATTTTAAAATCTCACTTTATGCAGATGATGTTCTTTTTACATTATCTGATCCAGCTTAATCCATCCCTGCAGTTTTAACTGCACTTACAGAGTATGGTAAATATTCTAACTTTTCCATAAATCATTTGAAATCAGAACTCTTGAGCTGTGGACTAGATAAAGTAAATCTTCAATTAATCACCCAAAATACTAATTTGAAAATAACTTTGAATACTATTAAATATTTGGGAATCACTATAGCGAATAATCAAAGTGATCTAGTTAAATTACATTACGAAAAGTTGTATCTGGAAACCCAGATGGAAATAAACAGATGGAAAAAGAGACTGCTCTCTTGGCTAGGGAGAATTCAAGCAGTAAAAATGACTATTTTACCAAGATTATTATACTTATTTCAGACATTGCCAATCCCTTTATCTACTAATTATATTAATAAGTTTCAATCTCTACTAAATAGATATATTTGGCACGGAATTACCCCAAGAATATCTAAAATAACTTTGTATTTACCGAAGGATAAAGGGGGGCTGGGAGTACCTTGCTTATTAAAATATAGGAGAGCAGCAATACTACAGAGAATAGTGGATTGGAGTAAGAATTTTAAACTGAAAGAATGGGTACAACTAGAGCATAACTTAATACAAGTTAGACAATTAGGGAGTAATTGCTGGTTACCAATAAAAACTTGGCCAAAAAATATGCAAGCGTATCCAATTCTTAAAGAGTTGATACGAACATGGGAAACCAACCTAAAATTAAAAAACCCAATTTCAACAATACCCTCTCCCCTCACTTCAATCATATTAGACAAATCCTTACCATTTTGTAAATATGGAGGAGAAATTAGTATATTAACATTAGAGTATTCATTACCATTTTATACTTTTATGAATGGAAACATTCTAAAATCAAAAGTAGAACTAACTAATAGCGGGGTGATGATATTTAATTCTTGGTTTAGGTATCTTCAGCTTAAATCTTTTTTTGACACTTACTTAAGAAAACGGGACTTAACTAGACAAAGGCTTCTTTTTGAAGTATTATGTTCAGGGAAAACATCAACAAAAGGTATATTATCACTTATCTATAAAACAATAATGATATCTACAACTTTTGGTCGTTAATAATAACTGAGATAAATGGATTATTAAAAATAAAATTGGCTTTAGATCCAATAACCATTTTGTTATTTAAGCCAATACCTAAACTATCAACATTACATGATAAAGCACTGTATATCCTCTTGAATAGTGCCAAACAGACTATACCTAGACTTTGGAAGCAGAAAAGAGCTCCGACAATAACAGAATGGAAGTCACAAATACAATACTCAGTATCAATGGAAAAACTTCATTATCAACTGATGAATTAGATGGATCTATACTATGATATACTGAATATTTTACAAATAAATATATAGGAAGATTCATATGGTATGAAGCTAAGAAGGGAATGAAATGGGAAGAGAAGGTTTGGGATTCTGCACTGCTGAAGATATATTATTTTAAGTTAAATTTGATTAGATGAGTTCAGGAAAAAAAAAAAAGAAAAAAGAAAGGAAAATCAATATATAATGAACAGAAAGATTTAGAGTTATTTAATTTTGAGCTTTATGTATACACTGTGAATTGTTGGTAATCATGAATTATTTTTGTTAAGTAGAAATTATCAGACGATGACAACAGAAGTTATGAAAATCTACAAAAACTTTTATCTAAGGATAGAGGAAATTATCTGATGGAAACTTGAGTTAATTTTTATAGATTATCATGTTTTGTGTTGTTTATCTGTATGCTAAAGTGTTGAATAAAGCTTTTTGAAAAAAAAAAGAAAAAAAAAGAAGCATACAAAAATAGTGTTGTTTAGTGTATAACAAATAACAAGTTAAATAGAATATATATGAACAACAAAAAATACAATCCTGACTTGAACATCGGGGTAGACTACCCTAGTCCACAGTGACCATGGTATTATTCTGCCAATTCTTCCGGTTACTGCTCTAAATAGTGCTAATCCCGATATCGGACTGGAAGTTTCACCACTCTTCCACTTGACATAATTTTACATGAACTGTCCTCTGATACAGAAGAAGGTGATTAAGAGTCTGCTGGAAGCAAATAAGTATCCCCGCTGTGATCTTGCTGAGGGGCAAGCACCCCTCTTAAAACAGGGGATCCAACCGACGGTGGCTCTGAGGCATCCAGTCCTAAACTCTCAGGTACTAGCTGAAGATGTCTTCTATTTTGACGTGTGACTGTCCCTCCATCAGTAAGGACTACATAAAACCTTGGTTCTGGAGAGTGTCCAATTACCATAGCAGGTGTCTTCCATTTCTTCTCATCATCCAGTTTAACTCTGAGACTTTGCCCCACATTAAGCTCCTGCAAGGGTCTCACAGAGTGTTTTCTGTCATAGAAGAATCGATAACCCCTTTTAGCCTCTTCATCCCTCCTAAGGACCTCGTCCCGAGGAATAGAGCTGGTTGACTGAAAGACACCCACAGAGGGTAAAGTAGTGTGAATCTGACGTCCTAGCATCAGCTGTGCTGGGATAAAACCTGTGGCTTGGATGGGAGTCGCCCTATAGGCCAAGAGAGCTAGGTACGGCTCAGATTGCTTAAAAATGAACTTTGTTGTTTGAACTGCCCTTTCATCCATTCCATTGGCCTGCGGGTAATGTGGACTTGATGTAGAATGGACGAAAGAAGGAAACTGAACTCCATGGAAGCAAACTGCATTCCGTTATCACTCACTAACTCCATTGGTATGCCCCACCAGGTGAACAAACTGTTGAGATGAGTGATAACGGCTTGACTGGTGATCTCATTCAAGGGTGCAATCTCCAAATACCTGGAATAGTAGTCAATCATGACTAGGTACTTTTTCCCTGTGCAGTTCGCACAAATCAGCAGCTATTTTCTGCAATGGCCCTGCAGGCAGCGGAGTAGAAATCAATGGCTCCCTTCTCCGAGTAGGCCAGCGTTCCCGGCAAAAGGAACATTTTGACACATGGCTTGCAATGTCGGAACTGATCCCAGGCCACCATACTGCCATAGCTGCCCTTTTTCTGCACTTTGTAATGACCAAGTGGCCATCATGAATCCTGCTTAACATCTCCTGCCGCACAGTAATAACAATGTGGTCCTGGAACAGCACCAACCCATCCTGCTCCATAAGCTGCAACCTCTCTGACTGGTAAGAACATAAAGATATCTAGGCTGCCCAGCTCTCGGGCCAACCTTCTTTTATGTACTTAATACTTTTTAAAGGTCTGTATCTAAATGTGTCTCCTTTCTTATTTGCTCTAGCTTCCCTGACGAAATGGATTTAGTTGCCAGAACTGAATCCACATACACTTTCACATCTGATTCCATTGAAGATTCTTCAGCAGCAGCCAGCAGGAGCATTGAAAGTGTATCTGCCACTACCAGTTTTTTCCCCGGCACATGCACTGCCTGAACATTGAACCTGAGCAGCCTCATTAGAAGTCTCTGGCATCTTAGGGGTGTTTTATCAATATCATATGAGTTAATTAGAGGGACTAGAGGTTTATGGTCAGTCTCCAGACTAAATTTCTCTAAACCCACTGGAAGCGTTCACAGGCCCAAACTGCAGCCAGGCACTCTTTTTCAATTTGGGGTATGTCGACAGTAGGCGATGGGCTGTAGTTTGTTCTTATTCAGCTGCAGGAGGTCGGCCCCTAGCCCATAAATGCTCGCATCAGCACTAACCACAGTCTTTTTAGAAGAGTCATATAACTCTAACACTGGGGCAGAACCCAGCAAGGACTTGACCTGTACAAAAGCTTCTTCCTGTGATAGACTCCAGACCCAGGCAACATCTTTCGTCAACTACTCTGTGATAGGGTGTAGTACTGTGGATAAATCTGGAACCTGCCCACATAATTCACAAGGCCCAATATTTGTTTAAGCTCGTGTACATCAGAAGGACTTTTTATCTGTTCAATAGCAAGGATTTTATCAGGGTCCGGCTTGATGCCATCTCCATTGATGATATGCCCAAAGTAACATAACTCAGATTTTCTAAAATTGCATATCTCTTTATTTAATTTCAGCCCGGACTCTCTAATGGTCTGCAACACACAGCTCAATCGTTGATCAAGTTCTTCCAATATAGACCCATACACTAAAAAGTCGTCCATGACGACTGCCATGCCCTCATGGTCCCTTAGGAGGGAACTCCTCTCTTTTTGAAAGATTTCAGGAGCAGAAGATATCCCGAAGGGGAGTCTGCAGAAGCAAAACCGACCTATCGGTGCAATGAAGGTAGACAGTTTGCGGCACTGTGGATCTAGAGGTATCTGCCAGAATCAGCTGGAAGCATCCAGTGTAGAGAAGAACTTCGCCCCAGCCAGTTTCGGAGCTATGTCTTCGAGCGTCGGTAGCATATATCTCTCTCTCTTCACCACCAAATTCAGCCTTTTCAAGTCTGCGCAGATGCGTATCTTCCCATTTTTCTTTGCAACAGGCACAATGGGGGCACACGAGTTAGTTGCTTCAACAACCTCTTCAATAACTCCCATTTTCTTCATATGCAGACGTTCCTTCTCCACTTGAGGCATGAGCAGGAACGGAATTCTACGAGGAGTGGTAAAGCTGCATGGGACTGCATCACTTTTAAGTGATATACGGACTGGGTTGCATTTCAGTAGGCCCAATTCACTAAACATCTCTTCCAAAATCTCATTCACTCTGGCTACAAGGCCCAAACCCCAGGCTGCTTTCCTGCTCAATAGGTGATTAATACACTGACCTCTAATCACATGTACCCACATGGTGAATTTCCTCCTCTTGTACTCACAGCTGGCAAGAAATTTCCCCTCACAATTGATGTGGCCACCAGTACTATGAACTTTCATTGTAACTTTTGCCTGCTGAGGCCGTCGAGGCAGTTTTATGAATGCTGCATTACAATGATATCTGCTCCTTGAAGGCAAACTTGGCTCCCATTACAGTAAGGGTAACCCGCCAATCTTCATCTGAACCAGACCGTTAAACAACAGACCCTACAAAGGACACTTTTTGACCCTCCTGGTCACTATCCACCTGCATCTCCTTAATGTATTCAGTTTTACACACCACTTCAAAATGGCTCATTCGGTTACATTTTTTACATCTTTTATCTTTAGCAGGGCATACGACATTCTGATCATGGGTACAGTTACATGGCGTGCAGCGAGCCTGCTGTGCCCATCCGCTTTTGGGCCTATCTGTTGCCCTTGGTCTACTGCTCACACTGTGTCTTTCACCAGTAGCTCTCCTGAACTGCTGCTCTTTATCCACAATACTTTCAGACCTCAGATCAACACTTTGCTTTTTCACCAGTTCACTCTGGCAGGCCATCCTAATAGCCCCATCTTATGTTAATTCAGCCTCCAACTGTAGCTTCAGTGAGACCTCAGCATCTGCAATTCCTATGGCTATTCTGTCTCTGATTTGCTCCTCTTTAGCAACACCAAACTCACAGAATTCAGCTAGTTCATACAGGCTGCGCACAAATGACTCCACAGATTCTCCCATACGCTGGACACGTTTGAGAAAACAAGCCTTCTCATGAATCACATTTCTTTTGGGCACAAAGTGAGCACTGAGTTTGTTCATAACTATTTCAAAGTCAAATTCTTCCCCTTCTTGGAAAGTAAAAGCATTGAACACTGGCTCCACATCTTTCCCCATAGAGTATGAAAGAGAATTAACTTGTACTTCACTCTCTCCTTGTCCAGCTTGGAAGCAATCCTGAAGAGCTGAAACCGCTGACGCCATGTGGGCCAAGCTGCAGGCTAAGAGAAATCAAAAGGCTCAGGTGGGGTAAACTTCGACATCGTCATTACTCAGGAAATAGAAGCGCAGGCAAGTACTTCTGACACCATGTCATGAGATGCAGGACACAGCATAGAAGGTACAATGCTATTTATTGCTGAGTATAGACGTATACAGCTTATACAATACATCTAACTTAGTAACTGCAACATAGACAATAACGGCTATAAGCCACGCCCCCATCTGGTGACGTCACCTCCCACTCTCATCACAGATACAATATGAGAGACCAGAGTTCAAGACCCGACGGGGGCATGACAAATTATTGTAACTTACATAACAAAAATGTGAGTATGAAATAAAAATAAAACCATTTTAAGAGCTCGCTCACTAAATGCTATTTCTAAATTTTGTAGCCGTGATTTCCATTTTCTCATGTTACCTGCAGATCTTGTTAGCTGTACATGATATCACATATCTGTCTGTTAAATAGTTCTGCTCACTACTGAGGGATTTTACAATAGCGCTGAAGATCAGAAAGGTTGGAAGTGACCCCAAAGTCAGTATTTCTATAACTTAAAGGGATAGTCTAGTCAAAATTAAACTTTCATGATTCAGATAGAGCAAGCAACTTTAAGCAACTTTCTAATTTACTCCTATTATCATTTTTTCTTCATTCTCTTGCTATCTTTATTTGAAAAAGCAAGAATGTAAGCTTAGGAGCCGGACCATTTTTGGTTCAGCACCTGGGTAGCGCTTGCTGATTTGTGGCTACATTTAGACTCCAATCAGCAAATAGGCCGGCTCCTGAGCTTACATTCTTGCTTTTTCAAATAAAGATAGCAAGAGAATGAAGAGAAATTGCTAAAAGGAGTAAATTAGAAAGCTGCTTACAATTGCATGCTCTATCGGAATCATGAAAGTTTATTTTTGACTAGACTATCCCTTTAAGCTATCCAGGTTCTTGACAAGCTCTGAGAGGTTTCTATTTCTTTAAGACATCATATACAAAATTGCTTCATCTCAGGTAAAGGAATAACACAGCAGAATCAAGAACTCTATGTAAAATTTCCACAAAAAGAATCAACTTCACAATATACTTTCATTATAAACACACCCTGCTGACCTCTAAAGGCTAACCATGCCACATGCATCTCCTTAACTGGCTTTACGTGATAAATGTCAAACAATGCATTTTATACAAAGGGTAGCCTTGTTGTCTGCAGACTAAAGCCCGGATTGGTTTCTCCAAATAAGGCAAATGATAGGTGACCTTTGGCTATTCAAAAAAATCTATAGAAACACAACAGAAATGTTTTGTAATTACAAGGCATTAAAGGGACAGGAAACCCCAAAAATGCATCCATTATTAGGATAGAACATACAATTTTAAACAACTTTCAAATGTACTTTTATTATCAAATATGCTTCATTGTCTTGTTATCCTTTGATGAAGAAACCACATTGCAGTACTGGCAGCTAGCTGAACACATCTAGTTAGCCAATCACAAAAGACAAATGTGTGCAGGCACCAACCACCAGTTAGCTTCTATTAGTGTAGGATATGTGCAAATTCATTTTCAACAATGGATACCAAGAGAACAAAGCACATTTGAAAATAGAAGTGATTTTAAAAGTGTCTTAAAATTCCATGCTCTGATTCTTGCAAGTTTAATTTTGACTTTCCTATCTCTCTAACAGTATCTTTAATGGATTTTAACTAAATAAGCTAAGACTAATCTCTCCCATGAAGACGGTCTACCTACAAAGTTCCAACAAGGTTGGTACTGTAGTTTTGTTTTTATTATTTAAATCAGTAATCTTCAATTACTGATAGCTGATTACCTGTACTGTTCTTTAGAAATCCTGTCCATCTGCCCTGTTAGGGGAATCTACAGACTGAAACTGAAGATTCCAAGTCTAAAAATCTACAATATTGCTTATAGAAAACAACTTTTTCACATTTTAATAACACTAAAGTACTGTCAGTCAAGAGTTAAACTTTTTTTTAAATACTAGGGGCGCGATCCGATAAACGGCGCAGTTTGCGGCGCAAGCGAGGGAACTGATTGAATCAGCCAATCAGATTCAAGTTCAATCTGATTGGCTGATTGGTTCAGCCAATCGGATTGAACTTGAATCTGATTGGCTGATTCAATCAGCCAATCAGATTTTTCTACCTTAATTCCGATTGGCTGATAGAATCCTATCAGCCAATCGGATTTCGACGGACGCCATCTTGGATGACATCATTTAAAGGTACCTCATTCGTCGTTCAGTCGTCTGCCGGGATGGATGCTCCGCGTCGGTGGAGCGACGATTGAAGATTGAAGATGCCGTTTGATGGAAGATGCTGCCGGATAGAAGAAGACTTTGCTGCCACTTGGATAAAGACATCGCCCGGATCGGATGAGGAGTTCGGCCCAGTGTGGTGAAGAAAAGGTAGGGAGATCTTCAGGGGGGTAGTGTTAGGTTTATTTAAGGGGGGTTTGGGTTAGATTAGGGGTATGTGGGTGGTGGGTTGTAATGTTGGGGGGTGGTATTGTGTTTTTTTTTTCAGGCAAAAGAGCAGTTTTCTTTGGGGCATGCCCCCACAAAAGGTCCTTTTAAGGGCTGGTAAGGTAAAAGAGCTTTGAACTTTTTTTTAATTTAGAATAGGGTAGGGAATTTTTTTTATTTTGGGGGGCTTTATTATTTTATTAGGGGGCTTAGAATAGGTGTAATTAGCTTAAAAATCTTGTAATCTTTTTTTTATTTTTTGTAATTTAGTGTTTGTTTTTGTAATTTAGTTTAGTTTAGTTTAATTGTATTTTTAGATAGATATTTGTAGTTTATTTAATTTATTTATAGTGTAGGTGTATTTGTAACTTAGGTTAGGATTTATTTTACAGGTAATTGGGTAATTATTTTAACTAGGTAGCTATTAAATAGGTAATAACTATTTAATAGCTATTATACCTAGTTAAAATAATTAACAATTTACCAGTAAAATAAATATAAACCCTAACATAGCTACAATGTAATTATTAATTATATTGTAGCTATCTTAGGGTTTATTTTATAGGTAAGTATTTAGATTTAAATAGGAATATTTTAGTTTATAATATAAATTAGATGTATTTAATAATAATTTAGTTAGGGGTGTTAGGGGTAGATAGAGTTAATATAGTTAATATAAATACTATAGTAACTATATTAACTATATTAACCCTAATATAATTAGGGTTAATATAGTTAATATATATATAATGTAATAACTATATTAACTATAATATACTTAGGGTTAATATAGATAATATAGCTGGCGGCGGGGTAGGTAGATTAAATTAGGGGTTAATAATTTTAATATAGGGCAAAAGAGCTGTTAACTTTGGGGCAAAGCCCCGCAAAAGGCCCTTTTAAGGGCTGGTAATAGAGTTTATTACTTTATGGATATTAGATTAGGGGTTAATAATATTAATATAGCTGGCGGCGGTGTAAAGGGTCAGATTAGGGGATAGATCAGGTAGATGGCGGCGGTTTTAGGGGCTCACAGTAGGGGGTTAGTTTATGTAGATGGCGGCGGTTTAGGGGTTAAATACTTTATTAGGGATTGCGGCGGGGGATCGCGGTTGACGGTAGATAGACATTGCGCATGCGTTAGGTGTTAGGTTTTATTTAGCAGATCGCGGTTGACAGGTAGATAGACATTGCGCATGCGTTAGGTGTTAGGTTTTATTTAGCAGATCGCGGTTGACAGTTAGATAGACATTGCGCATGCGTTAGGTGTTAGGTTTATTTAGCAGCTAGTTTAGAGAGTTACGGGGCTCCAATAGTCAGCGTAAGGCTTCTTACGGCCGCTTTTTGTGGCGAGGTGAAAATGGAGTAAGATTTCTCCATTTTCGCCACGTAAGTCCTTACGCTGTATATTGGATACCAAACTGCGCGGGTTTGGTATACCTGCCTATGGCCCAAAAAACTACGGGCGACGGCAGAAATATACGCACGTAACTTCTAGGTTACGCCGTATATAGGATACCAAACCCGCGCAAATATTGGCGTCGCCAGCTTTTGCGGGCGACGATTTTTATCGGATCGACCCCTAGATTTAAGATAGAATGTCTGAGGGAACTTAAACAATGGCTGTGTTTTCTTTAACCCCTTCAGTACCAGATTTTTTTTAGTATTTTTTCTTTCACTGCGTTTAAACAGAAATAGAGCCTTTGTTTTTCTGATTTACCTATCAAAACTATACAGAATATACATTGTTTTGCATAAGGGCAGCTTTCAGAGGATGGCAGTTTTAACTAGTTCTTTATTTGCAGAAGAGAGCAAAAAATAAATACATTTTCTTCTCCTTGGGTATTTTGTCCAGGAAACAGCTTTGGCACACAGTCTTCACAGCAAAGAAACACTCCAAACATACTGGATTAGATGTAAAAGCTTTGGCCTTTTTATACACAGACAATTTGCAGGTAATACAATTTTAATCATAAACAAAAGAACAAAATAAATCCTAGTACAATGGCGCTTAATAAACAGAATAAAATATTCCTGACTGAAGTTGTGTGGCTTTTCCACACAACTGCAAAATTACAAACAGATTTCAAAACATCACAGGAGGCCTAGACAACAGCACAACTTCACATACTCTGTCTTTCTCATACAGATTCCAATCAACAGCCTCAGTACACGCTATTTAACAGGAGTTAATTGACTTTAATTAGCTGCAGGTGAGAAAACCTTAGCTTGTAGGGAAAACCTGGAATGGATTCCTCACCTGTAGTTCTCTGCCACACCCAAACTGTGGAGTGGATTACCAGCCAATGCTACACAATTAATAGTACATTTTCAATTCCACTAAGAGCATTGTAGAATTTGTGGGGAAACATATACTCCATTGTACACAACCCCCTTAGCTCTGTCTATATATATATGTAGGGCTCAAAATTTAATGCGCTATGCTACTAGCCAGCCCAAAATGTAACTCGCCACTTTTGAGCAAACCCACTACCCCGCCCACACCACACCCACTAACACCCCCCCCCCCCCTTTGCATATGTTTAGCCCAGTGGTCTCAAAGTACAGGCCCTGGGGCCAAATGCGGCCCTTAAGATAGTTTCATCTGGCCCTTCCGTGTTTAATAGGTAAACCATTAATATTTTTGTTATGGTTCTAAGAGGTGTAACTAGTTGATGTTGTATGTAAGCACTCACAAGATAGTTATAAAGACAAGCGTCCAGTGTAGAATTCCCTCATGCACTGCATTGGGTAAATGTCACTTTATACATTGCTATACAGTTCCAAGATGATGACTTCACTTGGCACTCACAAGGTAAATTTAAACAACTGTGTCTATTGTGGGTTACAACTCCCACCATGCACTATTATTAGGCTAAATGTCACTTCTATTTCCTAGTATTTCCAGTTCCCAGAAGCACTTACTCAGTTCAAGCGGCCCCCATGGGAGATAAACACTTGGCAAGTGGCCCCTATATACTTTGAGTTTGATACCCCTGGTTTAGCCAATGTGAAACACTTTATTATGCAGTCCTTCTTTAATATAGTTTTAGTTTTATAGCATAAATTAAATAATGCTACACACAATAATAAATTAACAAAAAAAAGTACATAGCAGATAGCAACATCAACTAGGGTTCTGGGGAAGACAACAGCTGGACAAAAAAAGTGGGCTAGTGGAAATTTTGTGCAATATATAGACCGACTGGCTTAACTGTGGACTAATGGCAAATCTTTTTATTCTTTTTTCTTTTAACCCCACAGTTTTTTGAGTGTGTTTTTGTATGTGTTCTGCTTTTTTTATCTATTAAACTTACCACATTTTTTTCCGAAGTGGCTCGCTGGATTTTTTCTTTCTTTCCGTAATATATATATATATATATATATATATATATATATATTGTGAAAGATTAATGATCACATTCCCCAAAAACTTGTAGCTTTTTAACTGTAGAAAAAAAAATCATAAACATGTGTTCATTACCATCCTATGAGTTCAGCTAAGACCAAATGTATATATATTTTTTATTATTATTTACAATAATTGTAAGGTATTTTTCTGCAGCTATGCTTAAAATGATGCAATGGGCATTTGATATAGTAGAGCTGCCCAAATTCTCAAAATTAACCATCAAAAGTATATATATTTCTAAAGTAGACAACACAAGGTATTGATCTAGGCCCATTATGGTATATTTGATGCCACTATTTGGCTGCCAAATACGATCATATAATAAAAATTAACTTTTTCGCAAAAATTATTTACACATAAGCACTGCAGTCATAAGACAAATGGTTGTAAAAGCTTCTCTGGGTTCCCCTCTGTGTAGAAACAGCAGACATGCATGGCTTTGCAATTCATTTTTGGCAATTAGAAGGTTGATAATTGCAGCTTCTGAAATTCCCTATAGTAAAGGGGTTAATCAGGTAGCTTGTAAGGTTAATTTTTGCTGTAGTGTAGAGATTACTCTCCCATCTGACACCTCCCACCCCCTGGCTCCTACCTGATCCCTCCCAAATTTCTCTCTTCCCTCCTCCACTGGTCAGTATCATTTTAGGTACCGGCAGACAGTCTGCCAGTATGCAGTTTAGGGCTTTTCTTTCTTAAATGTATTTCTTTTTTTATGTATTTACGTAGGGGGGGGGGGTCCTTCCTCACCCTCTCAACTCCCTGCCCCCCACAACAGCTATCTTACCCTCCCCCTGCCCACCACCATATTTGTTACTGGCAGACTGTCTGGCAGTAACAAATTAACCATTTCTTTTTTTTATTTTATTTTTTTCTGCAGTGTAGAGGTCCTCCCTCCCCCTCCAAGATCCACTTTTTCTGTAGCATAGGTTTCCCCTCCCTCCTCCAGCCGAGTTTGCTCCATAGCATATGGAGCACATCTCTCCCTTCACATTGATCTTTCGGTAGTGTATGGGAACACTGCCCCTCCCTCCCTCCTCCTCGGTTGGGCCGATCCAGCCGCATTTCTCCTTCCCTCTCAATGTTCCCACTCAGCACCAACGATGATTGTTATAGAGAGTGACACAGACCAATCTGCCTTTATACAGTAAGGGAGCACTGATCATCACTACTTACTTACTATATGAAGGCAGATCGCCCACATCAGCAGCTTCCACTGTCTAAGCTGACATTGGAGACTGCAGCATGCACTACAGTGTTGGACATAGGTACTACTGTATGTCAACACAGTATGCTGTGCAAAGTACTGTGTGGCACAGTATCTTTGTCAAAATACCACAAGGGGTTAATAATCTAGAATTTGGTTTTTTTTTGGACTAAATTTGGCTATTCGGTTTGGGAGAGACATTGATAAACTGCTTCTCACTTGCGATTATAGAAAACTATGTTTCAACAAGTACTAACAAAAATAATAATTATATAAATAATTTTGTTGCAGCTAGATAGAATACATAAATTACTCTCATTAAGGAAATTCTTTACTATTACAGTTAATAATTCTGCTTCTTTAGGTATGTAGGCTACTGGCAACAGGCAAGGCAACTTACTCTGATAAATATTTAGGGAACAAGCTGACTGAATCCATAAATCAAACAGGACACACAGCAACTAACAGCAATATTTTGGCACTGATGCTTATGATCAAAGAGTCTGGAATGATTGATCTGTATAACAAATTATATTTTAACAAGGAATAGGCTAACATGCAGCCAATACATGCTATACTCAGGATATTAAGTATAATTATTTTTTATCTGTTAAAGGTAAAACTTTTTTTATGATATTGACACCCATTGCAATACATTCATATTTGCTCTGTTAAAATATTGCCTTTAACTCCAATGGTTTTTGCCTTTCATTTCTGTAGCATTCAGATCCATATGAATTGCATCTGGTTTCTTTAACTTTGAGTGGAAATACATTAAGAAACAAACTTTTCTCAGGTTATTTAATGGGGTTTTCTTTGGATACCCGCACATCCACACGGAAGCACTGTCAGTACAGTACAGATCAATTCTAAGTATTTGCATTCTAAGAGAAAATTAGTGAAAATATAGGTCAGTGTGTTGCAGTGGATGTGATCTTTTCAAAAAATTTTTTTAGAGAGATTGGCTTTGGGGGAAAATGATTGTATTTGGATTGACTGACAAAGGGCTTGATGATTGAAAGATCTCTGGGCTGGCGAGATTATTAAAGAATGTTCGCCAGTCCTATTTCCCTGGTGGAATGATCTAAAGACACTTTTTACCCTGAAAACAGGGTGTCTCGCTAAGGGGTGTATACTGCATTTTCATATGAAATGTGCACAATAAAATTTGTATTTTAAACATCACACAAAACAAATAATTGAACCATGACCCCTTAATTAGGTACTATGTTCCTATATCTAAAATAATACACATACAAGATATTTTTGGGGTATAAAGGCCGCAGCTTGTTTATTAACAATTTTAACACAACCAATAAATGAAAACATCATAAATACAACTGGATTAAATGAACTACCCACGGAGCTTGGCAAGTTACCACTCCACCTCTTCATTTTATTTTAACCCATTCAAAAACCACCACTTTTTTAACCTCTCCTCTCTCCACAGAAGGTACCCAACCTCCAACCAAACTAGGCAAGCCCCCCGCCATAAGCTGCAACAACATAAGAGTACAAATCTGATCAATAAAAAAGAAGGAAGGGCGACTGGGAGCTTCTTCTCACCATCAGGCCCGGATGTGGAGAGGATCCGCACTTCCTAATTCCACCTTAAAAACGACCTCCACCTAACTCCTCCCATCCCTACACCCAACTTTCCACTTGCCCTGCTAGGGGGTCAAATGCCCCTCCCATTATTCATTCCCGGGGCCTGCTTTCACACAAAAATAAGCAGGGAAAAATTGTATTGTTAAGGTGCATCAAAAATCGTAACAAAATTATTCACCAAAAGTCGTATTTTAACAAAAATGTAAAAATTTGTAAGCAATTTACACAGGAATAAATCATATTAAATATGCACAGTGTAAATCGTAATTTTAGCACTCTGGATGTGCAAAAATCACACAGAAATATGTACTTATAAATACAAAATGCAAGGTGTAATTGTTGTTTTTTCGTAAAATGGACTGAACATCTGTGTTCCATGGGCGTATATGAAAATGTCTCTCTAATCCCAGCGTAATTCTGTTAAAATTTTCGCACTGCAGATCTCACCGTTTTTTTTCGCCAACTAAAAGGTGGTGAGCTTTTCTCAAAACAACCTGAATACTTAATAACCTAATAGAAAAATACATGCATACGAAAATATAGGCGAATGTAAGATGCTATACACAGAAAGCAGTGTAATGTGAGTTATATTGGCTGCAGGATTTCATTTTTAAAGTGCGGCCCCTGCTCCCTGCTAACTTCGCTCTACTTTTAATAGGAGCCATCTCGCTACTCGCAGGGACTGCCCCTTTTTTTACGATCATTCAACCAGGGCAGCCCTGCAAGAGTCGGTGAGAAAAGCTTGGTTTGAGCTGACAAAGTTTATATCAAAGTGTAGAGAGTTGCTGTTAAAGGGATCTGAAATCCAAAATAAAAAAATAAAAAAACTTTTTTTAGCTTATAGAAAACAAATTAAAGGGATACGAAACCTAAAATTTTATTTTTTTTACTCAGACAGAGCATAGTATTTTTAAAAAGTTTCCAGTTCATTTCTATTACCAAAATGTCATCATTCCCACAGTATTCTTTGTTAAAGAGATACCTAGGCATGGCAGGAAATAGTGCTGCCATGTATAGCTCTTGCAAATGGATAACATTCTTGCAAAGCTGCTGCAAACTAGTACTCCAGACACATGCACATTCCTCAACTTACATCCCTGCTTTCAACAAAAAATACCAAGCGAATGAAGAAAATTTGATTATAGAAATAAATTAGAAAGTTGTTTAAAATTGCATTCTCTATCTGAATCATGAAATAAAAAAATTGGGTTTCATGTCCCTTTAAAGGTAAATTTTTAAGTTGGTCAAAAGTGGAGTTCCTCAGGTTTCTGTCCCCAGTCCACTTATCTATAATCTATGTATTGAAAGGGGCATAAAAAATAAGTGTTTGCAGATGACAGAACATTAAGTTGTTATATAGTACAGTTATACATTGGGGGACTGGGTAGGCAAGTGGTAGATGAAATTCAATTTAGATAAATGCATTTTGTAAGCAAAATAAATAAGCAACCTACAGTCTTGAGGGTGTGGAGTTAGGAATATAATTAAAGGATCATTAAATAAAGTATCCCAAATGTCTCAGAGCAATATACACTGCCAGTGTGCTATAAAACCAAAAATGTTATTGGTACAAATAAAAAATACAAAAGTCGATAGACAGCATGGCTAGGCAGTCAAAATGTGCAACCGTCTTGTGAGTCTATGGGGCCCATTTATCAAAGGGCTTGCGGACCTGATCCGACACTGCGGATCAGGTCCGCAAGACCTCGCTAAATGCGGAGAGCAATACGCTCTCCACATTTAACATTGCACCAGCAGCTCACAAGAGCTGCTGGTGCAACGCCGCCCCCTGCTGACTTAATCAACCCGATCGTATTCGATCGGGTTGATTTCCGGTGATTCCTGTCCGCCTGCTCAGAGCAGGCGGACAGGGTTATGGAGCAGCGGTCTTTAGACCGCTGCTTCATAACTTGTGTTTCTGGCGAGTCTGAAGACTCGCCAGCAACACGGCCCTTCAAGCTCCGTACGGAGCTTGATAAATGGGCCTGCTTGAGTAAGCGCTATTAGGGGCATTAAACATGTAAGACGGTTGCACCTTTTGACTGCCTAGCCATGCTGTCTATCGACTTTTGTATTTTTTATTTGTAAATAACATTTTTTGTTTTATAGAACATTGACAGTGTGTATTGCTCTGTGACGTATGGTAATATTTTCGGCGGAGTGATCCACCACCGAATACACACTCCTGATCAGTTCAGCCTGAGGGTTTGGAATTACTCACAAACGTCTAAACAGCTGGATACCTGGAGCTGCGGCTTGTGACGCATATTAAATAAAGTATATCTGCATAATCAACAAGCATATAATACAAATACAATGCAATAACACTTATTCTGACTTTTAAATGAGCAGTAGATTTCTTTTTTTCTGGCAAATTTCAAATTGTTTTTCAATTTGCCAGTCCCCTGTATCTTGTGACAGCCCTCAGCTAAACACCAACTCATACATGTATACACTGTGCACTCTTGCACATGCTCAGTAGTCGCTGGTGCCTCAGAAAGGGTGCATATAAAAAGGCTTTTCACAATTTGATGATGGAAGTAAATGGGAAAGTCTCTTTAAGTTGCATGCTCTTTCTGAATCATGAAATTGAATTTTGACTTTAGAGTCCCTTTAAAATAATACTTGGAACTCATTGTAGATAGTAGACTTGGCAATAAGATGCAATGTCAGTCAGTAGTTGCAGAGCCAATAAGGTACTGTCATGATTTATAAATTCATGTGATAAAAATATAATTTACCCTCTTTATAAAATCATAGTAAGACCATTTCTTAAGAAGAACGTTAGAGAACATGAAAACGTTTGGAGAAGGGTGGCAAAACTGATAAGAGGAATGGAAGATTTACATTATGAAGAAAGGCTAGATAGGTTGCAACTATTTACACTGGAAAAGAGACATCTCTGAGAAGGTATGATTGCATTATACAAATATATACAGGTCCCAACATGAAAACATGAGAAAGCATATTTATGCAATATTCGTATTTAATAAAGTGTTTAACTATGTATTTACTGTAAATATTTCACATTCCAATGTTCTGCACATAGGGGGAATATGTTCTAAGTATTTTTAAATAGATATTCATAAATATATATATATATATATTACAAAAAAACCCCAGATATATAGATATACATATTCTACTATGTGAAGGACATTTGAATGTGAAATATTAATATATTGGCTTAGCGCACTTGAGAAAATGCAATCTGGTTTGTACGCGTGTAAGGGTGTTAGTTTTTTTTTCACTTTTCATGCTCAATTGAAGTCCTATGGGGGGATATGTTAATGGAGTCACAATATTCCAAGTTTGGCTTTTTGCGAGAGTAGGGTTAGGACTCGTGCGCAAACTTTTTACTTTCATTACTTGTAATACACGATAAATAGCGCTCCACTCATAGAGACCTACTTATCAAGCCGTCAACTTACTTGCATTCGACGGCACCAATGCGGTCACCTGACATCGCCTAACATCGTGGCCGCGGACCTGAATACATTCTCCATATTTATATAAAAAGCTGTCAAAAAGCCGTGCACCAAGTACGGGCGATGAGCAGCGGACTGTTGTTAACTAAACAGTCATCGATCTCGCTGCTCTTTGGCTTTTTCACAGCTTTATTTGTATACTGTCACTAAACACCGTCACTATACTAAACTGTTTAACCCCTATCCCGCCACTCCCGGACTCCGCCGCAACTCTAATAAAATTATTAACCCCTATTCCGCCACTCCCCAACACCGCCGCAACTAACTAAATGTATTAACCCCTATCCCTCGGCTCCCGGAGCCCTCCGCAACTAACTAAAGATATTAACCCCTATCCCGCCGCTCCCGGAGCCCTCCGCAACTAACTAAAGGTATTAACCCCTAAACCTCTGGCCTCCCACATCACTACCACTTACTAAACCTATTAACCCCTAAACTGCCAGCCCCCCACATCGCCATAAAATAAATTAACCTATTAACCACTAAACCAAACAACCCGCTAACTTTATATTAAATATTAACTCATCCCTATCTTATAATAAATTTAAACTTACCTTTAGAATTAAATTAACTATATTAAACTATTAATTAACCTACCCTATTATACTAAAAGTACATTAAATTACATTAAACTACATTAAACTAATAATTAATCTACCCTATTATACTAAAATTACATTAAACTATATTAAACTGATAATTAATCTACCCTAACTGTTATACTAAAATTACATTAAACTACAAATTAAATTAACTATATTATATATTTAAAAACCTGACCCTACTCAAATAATTTAAATCTACAATAAAAAATTACAAAGTTACAATAAACTAACAACTAAGTTACAAAAAATAACAAACACTAAGTTACAAAAAAATAAACACTAAGTTACACAAAATAAAAAAGAAATTATCAAAGATTTAAACTAATTACACCTAATCTAATAGCCCTAAGAAAATAACCCCCCCCAAATAAAAAAACCCTAACCTACAATAAACTACAAATAGCCCTTAAAAGGGCCATTTGCGGGGCATTGCCCCAAAGAGATCAGCTCTTTTACCTGTAAATAAAAAATACAAATACCCCCCCAACACTAAAAGCCACCACCCACATGACCAACCCCCCCAAATAAAACCTGAAAAGGGCATTTGGATGGGCATTGCCCTTAAAAGGGCATTTAGCTCTATTGCTGCCTAAACGCAAATCTAAAACTAAAACCCACCCAATAAACCCTTAAAAAAAAACTAACACTAAGCCTCGAAGATCCACTTACAGTTTTGAAGATCCGACATCCATCCTCAAAGAAGCCGTCCATGTAGCCATCTATGTGTATTATACCAGGTAGCCATCTATGTATATTACACCAGGTAGCCATCTATGTATATTATACCAGGTAGCCATCTATGTATATTACACCAGGTAGCCATCTATGTATATTACACCAGGTAGCCATCTATGTATATTACATCAGGTAAACATCTATGTGTATTATACCAGGTAGCCATCTATGTATATTACACCAGGTAGCCATCTATGTATATTACACCTGGTAGTCATCTATGTATATTATACAAGGTAGTCATCTATGTATATTATACCAGGTAGTCATCTATGTATATTACACCTGGTAGTCATCTATGTATATTACACCAGGTAGCCATCTATGTATATTATACCAGGTAGCCATCTATGTATATTTTACCTGGTAGTCATATATGTATATTACACCAGGTAGCCATCTATGTATATTATACCAGGTAGCCATCTATGTATATTACACCCGGTAGTCATCTATGTATATTACACCAGGTAAACATCTATGTGTATTACACCAGGTAGCCATCTATGTATATTACACCAGGAAGCCACCTATGTATATTATACCAGGTAGCCATCTATGTATATTACACCAGGTAGCCATCTATGCATATTATACCAGGTAGCCATCTATGTATATTACACCAGGCAGCCATCTATGTATATTATACCAGGTAGCTATCTATGTATATTATACCAGGTAGCTATCTATGTATATTAAACTAGGTAGCCATCTATGTATATTACACCAGGTAGTCATCTATGTATATTATACCAGGTAGCCATCTATGTATATTACACCAGGTAGCCATCTATGTATATTATACCAGGTAGCCATCTATGTATATTACACCAGACAGCCATCTATGTATATTATACCAGGTAGCTATCTATGTATATTATACCAGGTAGCCATCTATGTATATTAAACTAGGTAGCCATCTATGTATATTACACACGGTAAACATCTATGTGTATTATACCAGGTAGCCATCTATGTATATTACACCAGGTAAACATCTATGTGTAGTATACCAGGTAGTCATCTATGTGTATTACACCAGGTAGCCATCTATGTATATTATACCTGGTAGTCATCTATGTATATTACACCAGGTAGCCATCTTTGTATATTATACCTGGTAGTCATCTATGTAAATTACACCAGGTAGCCATCTATGTATATTATACCAGGTAGCCATCTATGTATATTACACCAGGTAGCCATCTATGTATATTACACCAGGTAGTCATCTATGTATATTACACCAGGTAGCCATCTATGCATATTATACCAGATAGTCATCTATGTATATTATACCAGGTAGCCATCTATGTATATTATACCAGGTAGCCATCTATGTATATTACACCTGGTAGCCATCTATGTATATTATACCAGGTAGCCATCTATGTATATTATACCAGGTAGCCATCTATGTATATTACACCAGGTAGCCATCTATGTATATTATACCAGGTAGCCATCTATGTATATTATACCAGGTAGCCATCTATGTATATTATACCAGGTAGCCATCTATGTATATTACACCAGGTAGCCATGTATGTATATTATACCAGGTAGCCATCTATGTATATTATACCAGATAGCCATCTATGTATATTATACCAGGTAGCCATCTATGTATATTACACCAGGTAGCCATCTATGAATATTATACCAGGTAGCCATCTATGTATATTACACTAGGTAGCCATCTATGTATATAATAAAGGTGGTCATTGATAAAGAACAGTATATTATACCAGGTAACCACCTATGTGTATTTTATCAGGTAGCCATGACCTTTAAATCTAGAACAAATATACCCCCCTATGTTCCAGGTTGGCAAATTTCTGGTGTATTTAACTCCTTGTCATGCTTGCCAAATCCTACTTTTTAAACAAATGTCCCATTTGTTTAAAACTTAGGAGTCACCCGGAAGAAGTTAACCATAAATAATATTATAGGAACCACGTGTGGCTTACTGGTAAATAAGAAATATGAAGGCAAGCTATGGTGATTAAATATCATGAAAAATTAAAGAATATGTCATATTACATCCTGACCAAAAAATATTATGACTAAAAAAAGGCCTAAAAAATTAGTCTGTGGGCAGCAGAATTTTGAAATACTGAGTATATGTATGTGTATTTGGTGATTGGAAAACAAAAACACTGACATTTGTAAAAAAAAAAAAAAATTAAAAAATCATCAAAAGTTGTTGTTCAGGCGTTACATCACTCTTCAACTCCAACTGTGAATTTGAATAGTCTCTTCTTTACTTCTCCGTATATAGTGCACAACAATATATCAATTGTTACTAAAGTTCTTTCATCCTGAATGCTTATTATATGATTTCATGAAGGTCAGACAAAAGCCCACAAAAAAGGCCCATTCAGTCACTCATACGTATTTGTAAGTCTAGACAATGTAGGATGTTCTGGAAATGTAACTAATGTATATAATGCAGCCTAACTTATTCAAACACAAGTGCTTAGGATGGACTGGAATTCAGCCAACAAGAACTGTCCAAGTTAAGAACAGCAAATTCTTAACGATTGGAAAATACCCTGTATTAGTCATTAAAGAGACGTTACTCAACAGAAATTCTCACTTAAAGGGACACTGAACCCAAATTTTTTCTTTCATGATTCAGATAGAGCATGACATTTTAAGCAACTTTCTAATTTACTCCTATTATCAATTTTTCTTCGTTCTCTTGCTATCTTTATTTTAAAAGCAGAAGTGTAAATCTTAGCAGCCAGCCCATTTTAGGTTCAGCACCATGAATAGCGTTTGCTTATTGGAGGCTTACATTTACCCACCAATAAGCAAGCATAACCCAGGTTCTCAACCAAAACTGGGCCGGATCCTATGCATCACATTCCTGATTTTTAAATAAAGATAGCAAGAGAACGAAGAAAAATTGACAATAGGAGTAAATTAGAAAGTTGCTTAAAATCGCATGCTCTATCTGATCCATTAAAGAAAAAATTTGGGTTTAATGTCCCTTTTACCTTGGTGCAACTGGGAAAAATAAAACATTTTATGATGATCTTTCATGATTCAGATAGGGCATGTGATTTTAAACAACTTTCCAATTTACTTTTAGCACCAATTTTGCTTTGTTCTCTTGGTATTTTTAGTTGAAAGCTAAACCTAGGAGGTCTCATATGCTAATTTCTTAGACCTTGAAGGTCGCCTCTTATCTGAATGCATTTTGACAGTTTTTCAACACTATAGGGCATTAGTTCATGTGTGTGATATAGATAACATTGTGCTCATGCACGTGGATTTACTTAGGAGCCAGCACTGATTGGCTAAAATGCAAGTCTGTCAAAAGAAATGACATAAGGGGGCAGTTTGCAAAGGCTTAGATACAAGATAATCACACATGTAAAAAGTGTGTTAATATAACTGTGTTAGTTATGCAAAACTGGGGAATAGGAAATAAAGGGATTATCTATCTTTTTAAACAATACAAATTCTGGTGTAGACTGTCCCTTTAAAGGGACACTAAATTCAAAATCAAACTTTCATAATTTAGAAACAGCATGTCACACTCAGTGAACAAGTACTCACACTTTACAGGAGCTAATATTAGCCCCAGTATAAATGCAGACCTGATATAGGCTATCAGTCAAATCCACACCATAAGGCAACTTGAGAAACGCAGACAAATGTTAAAACATAGTTGCTCATTTTTACCTGGCGGCTCACAGTGACACCCCTATTATCCTCCTTTCAGCTTTCGGAGTCCTAAGGATATAAATACAAAGTTCGTCTCACCTCTCATCAGTGACCAAAAACCCGACACTCAGCCTGGGGGGCAACTCGTTTGCAAGGATAGGTAGCTATCTCCGCTCTGCAATCCTCCAAAGCTTGCTTTCCCTGTGTCTCCTATTGGCGTCTGATGTAACCCGGTCACGTGTCTCTCTCTCTCTCTCTCTCCGCCAATGGAAATTGTTAATGGCTGCCGAGTCTCCACTGTGGGTGTGTGAACTACAAGCAGGGTGTCACTGGTCCTGGCAGCCTGTCAATGGGACTGACCCGGAGCCCCCTCTGGTCAATACGATATCTGTTAGGCTTATCAGAACCGGACAGCAATCTCCAATGCTGTAGGATATGCAAACAGGCCAGAATCCGGTTGGGTAAAAGCTTCTTTATTATAACATTGTTAAAACATGGCTCACAATATAAAAACAAAAAAGGCACAAACTTGGCAGACTAGTCTGATGCGTTTCAGCCCCAAATGGCCTTACTCATAGACTCTCAGTCTATGTGTAAGGCCATTTGGGGACGAAACGCATCAGACTAGTCTGCCAAGTTTGTGCCTTCAGGCTCGTCGGAGACCGCTGCTCCATAACTTGTCCGCCTGCTCCGAGGCTGCAGTCTTCCATCTGCCCGATCCTATACGATCGGGCTGATTGATCTGCAGGGGGCGGTGTGTAAGGCCATTTGGGGACGAAACGCGTTAGCCTAGTCTGAAAAGTTTGTGCCTTCAGGCTCGTCAGAGACCGCTGTTCCATAACTTGTCCGCCTGCTCTGAGGCTGCAATCTTCCATCTGCCCGATCCTATACGATCGGGGCTGATTGATCTGCAGGGGGCGGCGTGTAAGGCCATTTGGGGACGAAACGCGTCAGCCTAGTCTGCCAAGTTTGTGCCTTCTGGCTCATCGGAGACCGCTGCTCCATAACTTGTCCACCTGCTCTGAGGCTGCAGTCTTCCATCTGCCCGATCCTATACGATCGGGTTGTTTGATCTGCAGGGGGCAGCATTGTATGCTGTCAGCATTTATCGATGTGCGGCGGACAGTCTATCCATGTAACTGCTGATCTGTTCCAGGAGAGCACCCTTCACTGGGACATCCCTGATCTCATGTATTGGGCAGGAAAATTAAAACAATATTTTAAATTTCTCAGAAAAAAAAATCTACTGATAATTTGAAATTCTGAGTAAGTAGTATTGTATTATCTTTTTACTGTGTGTTTGTGGATTGTGCAATTCTACTGTTCCTCCATAATTGGAGTTTGCTACTGAGGGAATTTTATGTGACATATCGTCAGTTTTTACACAGTGATTCTTTATGAGATATTTTCTAGTCTGATTTCTACAGACATGCTGTATCACTTTTTAAGTGATTTACTCTATGGCAGAATGTCCCTTTAATCACTGTATTAAGATTTTACATAGGGATTGATGCCTATCTTTTTGAGATTCTCACTCTAAATAAGAAATAGAATAAGATTTTTTTTTTCTCAAAGTGATTCTCACTGAGTCATACACAGTAGAAGTTGATTGCTCCCACAATATTTGATTTCCATTTATCTATAAATGCTGGTAATGGCACCAAACACCAAGATGGGTTAATGTAGTCCAGAGTGGTGTTTCTGATAAGTGTCAAATAGTCTTAATTTAACTTGTATATGGGCACGTTGTGTAAACTAGGCAAGTTTATTTTTTAATAAAATTACTGCACTAGGCAGCATTTTGGGGCTTTAAAGTTGGTGGGAGTGGGGTGTTAGAAAAAAAACTGCACTGAAAAATGCCTTTACATTGCGGTCTATGGAAACTGTGTGTTCCCTATAAATATATATGTACATGTTTATATATATATGTGTGTGTGTGCGTTAATATGTGTATATACACATATTAACACATAAATATATATATATATATTCATATACATATTTAAAAATTGCTGCCATCGTTGCGCTACTTATCCTCTTCACTGCGCTTAGAGGCTCCCATAGGAGCCTATGTAAGCGTGCTCTTGTGAGAGCAATGCTTCGCAGCAATGCGAACGCAAGGTCGTATTCGCATTGCTGAGAACTTGTAATACAAGCGCACATTAGCGATCTTTAGCACTCCACTTGTAATCTGGCCCTTAATATATTAAGAGTTTTTTTTTCATTCATTGACAATATTTTCATCAAACATCAAGACGAATACAGCGGGAAATTAATTTCCATAAGAAGAAAATGTATCTTCTATAAAGGTACTTGGGATAATGTAAATCATGTAACCCTTAAATTACGGTGTTTTAAAATTTCCAAATTGCACTGTGCAGAATGAGGTTTGTCTTTGCAAAATGTCTATTACTGCAAGTAGATGGCAACACAGGGTTTTTGTGACTTCTGTTTTTACTGTAAAAATTCCCTTACACCCAATCAAATGCTGTGCAACAGCAAATGGTTAAATCCCAATCACAAAGATGTGATTGCCGATAAAAAAACCTGTAAAAGAAGACAAAATTACTGTAACTTAGAATCATGAAAATGCGAGTATGAAATAAAATGAAATATTGTAAGAATAAGATTGCTAAATGCCATCTCTAGATGTGTGCTGTGTATAATTAACCTTTTAACTGCCATTTCCACCCTGTGCTGAGCAGTTTTTAAGTTTCTAGATGTTGTACACATTTAACCCTTACTGAAGACCATTTTCAGTGAGAAACCAACACATATTATATATTGGGGGTTTTTCACACTATACCGTTATTTTATGTATACCGTATATCATGGCACGTCATAACCGCACAATACAAAGTGTAAAAAATGTTTATTTATAGTAACATTTAAATAAAAAAACGCCTAGATTTAGAGTTTTGTCGGTAAAGACCCGCGGTGCTAACGCTCCTTTTTTTTCCAGCGCACCCTTAAGACAACGTTGGTATTTAGAGTTGTCTGAATAGCTGCGTTAGCCTCAGAAAAGGGAGCGTTGAGCATAATTTAGCTCCACTTCAACCCTCAATACCAGCGCTGCTTACGGTAGCAGTAAGCTGGAAAAACGTGCTTGTGCACAATATCCCCATAGGAAACAATGGGGCTGAGCTGGCTGAAAAAAAACCTAACACCTGCAAAAAGCAGCGTTCAGCTCCTAACGCAGCCCCATTGTTTCCTATGGGGAAACACTCTCTAAGTCTACACCCTAACATGAACCCCGAGTCTAAACACCCCTAACCTTACACTTATTAACCCCTAATCTGCCACTCCCGCTATCGCTGACACCTGCATTATATTATTAACCCCTAATCTGCCGCTCTGGACACCGCTGCAACCTACATTATCGCTATGAACCCCTAATCTGCTGCCCCCCAACGTCGCCGCCACCTACCTACACTTATTAACCCCTAATCTGCTGACCGGACCTTGCCGCCACTATAAAAAAACCGCCGCACTCCCTCCTCACAAATACTATAATAAATTGTATTAAACCCTAATCTGCCCTCCCTAACATCGCCGCCACCTACCTACAATTATTAACCCCTAATCTCACGCCACCAATGTCGCCGCTACTATAATAAAGTTATTAACCCCTAAACCTAAGTCTAACCCTAACCCTAACACCCCCCTAAATTAAATATAATTTAAATTAATCTAAATAAATTTACTATAATTAAATAAATTATTCCTATTTAAAACTAAATACTTACCTATAAAATAAACCCTAATATAGCTACAATATAACTAATAGTTACATTGTAGCTATTTTAGAATTTATATTTATTTTACAGGCAACTTTGTATTTATTTTAACTAGGTACAATAGCTATTAAATAGTTAATAACTATTTAATAGCTACCTAGTTAAAATAATTACAAAATTACCTGTAAAATAAATCCTAACCTAAGTTACAAATACATCTAACACTACACTATCAATAAATTAATTAAATAATTTACCTAGAATTAGCTACACTAAAATACAATTAAATAACTAATCTATAATACAAAAAACAAACACTAAATTACAGAAAATAAAAAAAATTACAAGAAGTTTAAACTAATTACACCTAATCTAAGCCGAGCCGAATTCTTTATCCAAGCGGAGCAAGAAGAGGTCCTCCATCCGGTAGAAGTCTTCATCCAAGCGGGGCAAGAAGAGGTCCTCCATCCGGTAGAAGTCTTCATCCAAGCGGTGTCTTCTATCTTCATCCATCCGGAGCGGAGCGGAGCCATCTTCCATCCAGCCGACGCGGAGCCATCCTCTTCAACCGACGGACTAACGACGAATGACGGTTCCTTTAAGGGACGTCATCCAAGATGGCGTCCCTCGAATTCCAATTGTTACGATCAGCCAATAGAATGCGAGGTCAATCCGATTGGCTGATTGGATCAGCCAATCGGATTGAACTTCAATCTGATTGGCTGATTGAATCAGCCAATCAGATTTTTCCTACCTTAATTCCGATTGGCTGATAGAATCCTATCAGCCAATCGGAATTTGAGGGACGCCATCTTGGATGACGTCCCTTAAAGGAACCGTCATTCGTTGTTAGTCCGTCGGTTGACGAGGATGGCTCTGCGTCGGCTGGATGGAAGATGGCTCCGCTCCGGATGGATGAAGATAGAAGACGCTGCTTGGATGAAGACTTCTACCGGATGGAGGACTTCTTCTTGCCCCGCTTGGATGAAGACTTCTACTGGATGGAGGACCTCTTCTTGTCCCGCTTGGATGAAGAATTCGGCTCGGCTGAGTGAAGACAACTCAAGGTAGGGAGATCTTCAGGGGGTTAGTGTTATGTTTTTTTAAGGGGGGTTTGGGTGGGTTTTAGAGTAGTGGTATGTGGGTGGTGGGTTGTAATGTTGGGGGGGTATTGTATTTTTCTTTACAGGTAAAAGAGCTGATTACTTTGGGGCAATGCCCCGCAAAAAGCCCTTTTAAGGGCTGGTAAAAGAGCTGATTACTTTGTAATTTAGGATAGGGTAGGGCATTTTATTATTTTGGGGGGCTTTTTTATTTTATTAGGGGGCTTAGATTAGGTGTAATTAGTTTAAACTTCTTGTAATTTCTTTTTTATTTTCTGTAATTTTGTGTTTGTTTTTGTAATATAGTTTAGTTTATTTAATTGTATTTTATTTTAGCTAATTGTAGGTAATTTATTTAATTAATTTATTGATAGTGTAGTGTTAGGTGTATTTGTAGGTAGGTGGCGGCGATGTTAGGGAGGGCAGATTAGGGGTTAATAAAATTTATTATAGTGTTTGCGAGGCAGGAGTGCGACGGTTTAGGGGTTAATACATTTATTATAGTGGCGGCGATGTTCGGTCGGCAGATTAGGGGTTAATAATTGTAGGTAGGTGGCAGCGACGTTGGGGGGGCAGATTAGGGGTTAATAAATATAATGTAGGTGTCGGCGATGTTAGGGGCAGCAGATTAGGGATTCATAGGTATAATGTAGGTTGTAGCGGTGTCCGGAACGGCAGATTAGGGGTTAAAAAAAATGTATTATAGGGTTTGCGATGTGGGTGGGCCTCGGTTTAGGGGTTCATAGGTAGTTTATGGGTGTTAGTGTACTTTATAGCACAGTAGTTAAGAGCTTTATTTTCCCGCGTTAGCCCATAAAACTCTTAACTACTGACTATTATTTTGATGGTAGGAGTCTTGTCGGTAGAGGCTTTACCGCTCACTTCTTCCAAGACTCGTAATACCAGCGTTAGGCAAATCCCATTGAAAAGATAGGATACGCAATTGACGTAAGGGGATCTGCGGTAGCCTCGAGTCGCGGAAAGAAAGTGAGCGGTAAACCCTTTCCTGCCTGACTCTAAATACCAGCGGGCGTTAAAAAGCAGCGTTAGGACCCCTTTACGCTGCTTTTGACGGCTAACGCCAAACTCTAAATCTAGGCGTAAGGTCGTAAACAATAGTGTGTGTGTGTGTTTTTTTTTTTTTAAAAGGGGTTAACCTCTTATAAATGGGGGACTTTAGCCATCGTTTGACGTGCACGTAGAGCCTCTACTCAAATAAATGCACATTTATTTATGCCAGGTGATCACTATTACCGTAGTGATCACCTGGCTATTAGAATGTTGGCTGCGCACGCAACCAAAAGAATCCATTATGCTCCATCCAGGTGGATTCAGAAAATGGCAGAGTGGTGAAAGAATTCACCACAGGTGGATTCTTTCACCACTCTGCAATTTTCAGAATCCACCTGGATGCAGCGTAGCCAAACGAAGCATTAAAAAACAAATACCTAAGCACCCGCACGAAATAATAAAAAAAACCTAACCGTCCACACAAAGTATTAACAAAAAATAAAACTAACCGCCCGCACAAAATATTAACAAAAAAACACCTAAGCGCCCATACAAAGTATAAACAAAAAAAAACACCTTAGTGCCCACAAGAAATATTAACAAACACCTAAATTGCCAACCCACACATCGCAAAATAATAAAGTAATTAACTCCTAATCTGCAAATTAAACAACAACGCAAATAAGATAAATAAAATATTATTTATTTATTTTTACTAAACCGCCAACCCCCACATCGCAACAAACCTAATTAACCTTTTAACTCCTAAACCGTCAACCGACCCCCCACAACACAAATAAGTAATTTAATTACTAAGCCCCCTAACCTAACACCCCTAAATTAACCCCAATTACTAAATTACAATTAAAAAAAATAAGATTAAATTAAATAATTCTAAAATTACAAAAAATAAAAAAGTCTAAAATTACAGAAAAAAATAAACAAAATTATAAAAAATTAAACCTAATCTCATACCCCTATGAAAATAAAAAATAAAATAAAAAAGCCCCCGCAAATAAAAACAACCCCTAATCTAAACTAAACTACCAATAGCCCTTAAAATGGCCTTTTGTAGGGCATTGCCCTAAGTTAAACAGCTCTTTTACCTAAAAAAATTGCCAATTACCCCCTAACAGTAAAATCCCTCACCCAACCAAGCCCCAAAATAAAAAACCTTAGTTTAAAAAAACCTAAGCTACCTATTGCCCCTAAAGGGGCATTTGTATGGGCATTGCCCTTAAAAGGGCACTCAACTCTTTTACAAACAGCTCTTTTGCGCCCATAAAAAATCCCTAATCTAAAAAAAACACCCCAAAAAATAAAAAAAATAAAACCTTAAGCCTAACCCCGAAATAGGTACTTGCAGTTCATGAAGTCTGGCGGCTAAGGACTTCTTCCAGGCAGTGAAGGTCTTCATTCAGCACGGGGACATCTTCATCCAGAGCGAAGGCGGCGCGGAGCAAAGGTGACCGTGGAGCAGGACTAACTGTCGCGGAGCAGGACCGGCATGGAGGTTCCTCCTCATGCAGTCGCTGCCGCACTCTGAAGATTGAATGCAAGGTACCCCATTTATATTGGGGTACCTTGCATTCCTATTGGCTGAAATCAGCCAATAGGATGAGAGCTACTGGATTTCAGTAGCACTCATCCTATTGGCTGATTTCAAAATTTTAGTCAATAGGAATGCAAGCTACCTATATGGGGTACCTTGCATTCAATATTCAGTATGCGGGGAGACCGCATGAAGAGGATCCTCTACGTCGGTCCTGCTCTGCCACGGCTGGTCCTGCTCCGTGATCAACGGTCCTGCTCCACGGTCACCTCCGCTCCACGCCGCCTTCGCTCCGGATGAAGATAGAAGAAGATGTCCCTGCTCTGGATAAAGACCTTCACCACCTGGAAGAAGACCTTTGCTGCCGGACTTCAGGAACTGTGATAACCTATTTCGGGGTTAGACTTAGTTTTTTTTTACATACAGAGAGAGAAGCACACTCACAGGAACGAACAACTGGCTCAATATCATTGTTAGCCTGTTCTATGGCGATTTACCACCTGGGTGCAGCTTCTTTTTAGCTGTAATGATTTCTTGAGAGGATCTATTTGTAGAGTAGTATAATTAACTTAACTATGACTTTAAGAAACTTGAATATACAATTCTTATAATTTTTGCAAATGTAGCAAAAAATAGAACAGCATATAACATTGCTGTGTTATAGTTAGTCTAATATTACAACTTTGTATACAGAGAATTATTAACATAAGATTTTCTTTTATTATTCTTATGCTAGGATAACTACTCTGATATGTATATACATAATACAGGACCAAGATATCTTATGACTCTACTATAAATAACAGGGGTGGTAAGATAGGCTATAAGTAAGAAAAACAGAAGATGGCTTAAATATAAGTTTGGTACAGATCTAAGCAGGTTAATGTTGAATGAATAGCAGCTAAATTATACAGATCTTAGCTCACACTAATAGAGATGACAACAGGTAAATATCGAGTACGTACAATTATTCCACAATGAAGCTGATCTCAAGGAGAAATCTATTAACTGGAGGCAAGCTTTAATCCACTTGGTGCAAGAGACAGCTGATTCCTGTAGAAAGGAACCGCTTACATGATGGGAAAAGACGCAGGTGCTGCTGCAAGTAGGTTCAGTAAGAACTGCTGGCAGTCGTGAGTAGCGTCCGGATTTGTGTAGATCCGATAGGTTAAGCTTTAGTTGTGACATCACAGATATCAGAGTAGATTCGGCAGTATTAAACAAACACTAGTAAGTGATTTCCTAAAAGGAATTAAATCAAAAGATAATTAAGACAAGATATTTACTATGAATAGTCCAGGTGGAAACCTAGATGAAATTGAGGCTTGATAATGTGTCGCAGGAACTTGCAGCAAAACAACAAAGCTCTAGCAGGTAACAAATTTCCAAGCAATTTGGAAAAGGAAACTCCTTCTATTTAAAGGGAAAGGTTAAACAAGAGCCAACCCTTACTTAGAGGCAGTACATGACATTAGCCCAGTAATGCTTTTCACAGAGTAGAACTTTCCTGTAGTATTTCAGTCGGATCCCGTCTATTATGGTCAATTCAGTGCCGAAATACCAGGCAATTACTCTCTGAACAAGGAACACAGCAACCCCAGACGATCATTGGGCCTCTTCAGTGAGGTGTAGCCATATTCCTCTAAGCACACTGAGCAAGGAGTCTACATCTGGTTGCCCCTTTTTTTCCCTTAGGGAGACTAAATACATACTAGCGGTTTAGGAGTTAATAGGTTAATTAGGTTTATTGCGATATGGGGGTTTGGCGGTTTAGGGATTAATAGGTTAATTAGGTTTATTGCGATGATGGGGGTTGGCGGTTTAGGGGTTAATAGATTAATTAGTTGTTGTTTTAGGTTTTTTGGGGTGGTTTTTGTTTTTAGATTAAGATTTTTTTTTTTTATGGACGCAAAAGAGCTGTTTGTAAAAGAGCTGATTGCCCTTTTAAGGGCAATGCCCATACAAATGCCCCTTTAGGGGCAATGAATAAGAATAAGAACATAGAGAGGCGGTATCAGTAGTAAACTTGTAGGAAAATTGCAGAAAGATCCCTGTGCCAGGGTACTCATATTTCCCAGGAGCACGCAGACAGTGCTATTAGAAGCAGGCTGGATATTTTTACAGCAACCCAGCTTACTGTTCTGTCGAGGAAGTAATAAGCTGTTGGAAACTCTGTAGCTGTGTGCTCCTGTGATTCCTGAGTTCCTGAGCTCCTGCTATCCTGGGTTTCTATACTTGGGAGCGTTTGCACTCGACAGAACAGTAAGCTTGGTTGCTGTAAAAATATGCAGCCTACTTCTAATAGCACTGTCTGAGTGCTCCTGGGAAATGTGAGTACCCTGGCACAGGGATCTTTCTGCAATTTTCCTACAATGTTTACCACTGATACACACATGAGCCTCTCTATTTTCTTATTCTTGTTGCAGATTATTTGTCACTAAGGTGTAAAGAGAGTGCTGCACCATTTTGGATTTCCAGAGGCATTCCCTTATTGGAGGAAAAGATTTAAAAACTATCAGATGCATCAGACATCATATGTGTTGGGACTTTACTATCTAAATCCATGAGGTTTGCATATCTATATCCAGTGGGTGTCTATCCATAGATTGTAAATTCTGTATATTTTTCATTTGAACGTTTTAAGAATACCACTCTATTTAATCATAATCATATATATGTACCAATAATATCACTCTATACCATTGTGAATATTCCTACAACTATTTATACTTTAAACTGTTTACACTTTTATACATCTTTATTGATTCATTGAGTATATTGACATTTGTAGGTTGGAATTTTATTGGTGTATTTTTATTGAATAGCGCCCTCTATTGGAAGTGATTGTTTTTAGTCCTTCTGTGTATTTAGGGGCAATGAGTAGCTTAGGTTTTTTTAGGCTTAGTTTTTTTTTATTTTGGGGGGTTGGTTGGGTGGGGGGGTTTACTGTTAGGGGGTAATTGTCAATTTTAGGTAAAAGAGCTTTTTAACTTAGGGTGATGCCCTACAAAAGGCCCTTTTAAGGGCTATTGGTAGTTTAGTTTAGATTAGGGGGTGTTTTTATTTGGGGGGGTTATTTTATATGGGTTTTTAGTAGGGATGGGTGAATGTTTCTAAAAATTCGAAATTTAAAACTAATTTTGATACATTTGTTCGTTCGAAACGAATTTCAAATGTTTATATAACATTCTATCATTCTATTTTTGAATTTTTGTTTTTGAATTTTTCAATAAAATTCAAAAATATTTGTTTGTATAATAGAATGTTTAGCTATGTATTCATTCAATTTCGAAATGTAATATGTAAGATTCAAATTCAAAATAGAATTTCTAGTCTACAACTGTGTTTAATAAATGTAATATTCGAATTCAAATGCTACATTCGAATTCGAATGTCACATTCGAATTCGAAATAGTATTTCGAGTCTAATACTGTGTTTTTTAATGAAATATTTGAATTCGAACATGACATTCGAATTCGAATATCACATTCGAATTCGAAATAGTATTTCTAATTTACAACTGTGTTTAATAAATGTAATATTCGAATTCGAATGCTACATTCAAATTTGAATGTAGCTTTTAAATTCGAAATAGTATTTCTAGTCTAATATTGTGTTTTATAAATGTAATATTCAAGTTCGAATGTGACATTCGAAAACTGTAAATAACATTCAATAATAGAATTTATAAGAATATTCATTCTTATCAACATTCTATTATGTAAATCGAATTTCTACAATAACATTCATTCTAACATTCAAATTCGAATATAAACACATTCGCCCATCCCTAGTTTCTTGATAAGGTTTTTTTTTTATAATTTTGTTTATTTTTTTTCAGTAATTTTCAATAGACTGCCCTCTGGGCAGACATATTGCCTAGTATACATATAAAATGGCATCAGTTTCCACTTCAGAGAGTGCACATGTGCAAGATTATATTATCATTCCAAATTGTCGTGGAATACTCACAAACGTATTTATTTTGTATATATTTAGTTGATAACTTGTGGTCAGGTGTATTGTTTTTGCTGAAGTCAATATTGTCCATGTATCATATGGGTGAATTTTCTGATATATATTTATTGAGAGAGGATCATAAAAAGTCCCCCATACCTTCTCTCTATATAAAGTGAGTATACAAAATGGAATAATATAATGGATTTGAAAAGGACTTTTGTTGGTATTGGTGTTATACTAGCTTGCCTTTTCATCAGTATTTTCATGTAATGTTTTAGGGGCCAAATTATCAAGCTCTAAATGGACAGGGCCAGCGTCAGTGTAAGGCGAACTAGGCAGCAGCCTTATCTCGCCGCCAGCAGGGGGTGCCGGATCTGCTTGCCAGCATTGGCAAATCAGCTTGAGTTTTGTTTTGAAAGATTTATGAGCGCAAACACAAGCGCGCATGGCACACACTATTCAGTGACTGTCACTCAGACTCAGCAGGAGTCAGGACACTGTTGCAGGCAGCGCGCGCTAGCCAGCGCAGCATTATGCATGGCTCATGGGCTGGGGTCAGGAGGTAGCTGGGCGTGCGTGGGCACAGTACTGGTCTGGCAGGGCACTGGGCAGTTCAGAATCAGAGATTCAGAGCTTGAGTCACTTGCAGCATAATGACGTTGCGCTGCTGCCTGCTGCGCATAGGCATTCCACTGACTCAGGTCACTCAGTGTGTGTAACTGCCGCCTATCTGACTGAGAGACTCAGACTGTCACTCACTGAGACTGCATCACATGCACAGACTGTCTGAGTCTGTCAGTCATTGACGTAAGAGGCTGGAGGCGGCTCAGGCAGTGGAGCTGTGACTCCTGTTAAAGAGGGAGGAAAACACGTGAGGATGCTGGTGCCTCGTGACTACTCAAGTTGTGTCACATTCACACACTATGATTTTTAAAATGAGGCTGAGGGAGCCACCACGTGAGGGACGCCCACCCACTCCACCCCCCAGATGGCCAGAGAGACCACCTGGCACCGCGGTACTGAAAGACAGTGACTGAGAGAGGTAGGTTGGCAAGTTAGTATTAAAGCAACATTTTTATTTAAATAATTTTTAATGTTTTAGATTTTTACAACTTTTTCTGCAAACTATTTTCTAAGTGATCATTTTGCTAAAAAAAAAACTTAATGTGAAGGACTAGCAGAAAAAGGCCTGAAATGAATGTTTAAATGTAATTAGTGCTAAAGATTAATAACTGCGTGAAGGGTATGAAATTGCTTAGCAGTAAATGGTTCCATTAATTTATTTTTAATTTGTTTGTTGCACTTATTCCAAATTGTAATAATGGCGACCGTTGGCGCATCATTTATTTTATTATTTATATAAGCTGCCATTTAATTCTAAACCATAATATGAAAGCT
This sequence comes from Bombina bombina, assembly GCF_027579735.1. Lineage (NCBI taxonomy): Eukaryota > Metazoa > Chordata > Amphibia > Anura > Bombinatoridae > Bombina > Bombina bombina. The sequence continues at coordinate 110,141,872 of NC_069506.1, read as the reverse complement.
AATGCTACACAGATAGTATATATGACCACAATTTTCTTCTTTATATATTTTTTCAACGGCACCACTTTTTTCCCCCCAACAACACAGTAGCACTAGCACACTACAAATTAGTCACTCTGAGACTGAGTCCCTATAAAGCCTAGGCTTGGCTATGCACAGAGATATGATCACTGTCTTCATCACTTCACTTGACTTATGTGAAGAACCCAGCCCAGGTTACCCCAGGTGTAATTTCTGGGTGGCGGGAGGTGGGGGAGGGGAGCGGCTATGGGTGGTTGCTGCTTGCTTGCTGTTGGGGAAAAAAACATCCGTTTTGCATGGTCATGGACATGAGTTATGGATAATACATTAAATAACAACTATATATATATATATACACACACACACACAGTATTATATATATGTGTGTGTGTGTGTATGTATACGTGTGTATATATATATATATATTATATATATATATATGTGTATGTGTGTGTATCTATAGGTATATATATATATATATATATACTGTATATATCTATATATATATATATATATATATATATAATTAAATTCCATATATATCTAAAATATGAGAAATAAATAAATGTGGGGGCGTCAAAATGCACCTTCGCCTGTGTAGACAAAAATCCTTGCACCAGCCCTGTGAATGGAGCTTGATGCCCCTTGTTTCCGGCGAGCCTTCAGACGTTTATCAAAGACCACTGTTCCATAACTTGTCCTCCTGCTCTGAGGCGGTGGACAGAAATCAACCCGATCGAATACTATGGAGTTGATTAACACCCCCTGCTAGCGTATGCTATCAGCATTTATCAATGTGCAGCGGACATGATATGCTACATCGTATCATGTCCACTCGGACTTTGATAAATATGCCCCTTAGTCTTCAATTTCCATGTCTTTTCTCAATTGATATACAGTATGAATTAAAACAAATCATTACTTTACCGCCACAATTACATCCTCATGAAAATAAAGTAAACAGTCCTTATTCTGTGCTTAGAAGATTAATGAATTGCTAACCTCTCAGTTGTCATCTAGTTTATTGGCTCTTGGAAGTTGAAGATTAAAATCTTCTTGTATCTTTAATCATCTCTAATATATTGTCGCTGTTCTCTTCATTACACAAAAAATAATACTGATCCTTTTAATTGGGTCAAGAGGCAAACTAGGGTCAGTAGCAAAGAATTACAGGAATAGATGATAATTATGAATAAGGTCAAACTGAAGCCAAGGCTCTGAAAATGTTCAAAGTCATCAGTAATAACAAACTGTATACCTAGTTCTAAGTATTATAACAGTTACTTGGTGTTTCTAGTTTGGAAGGCACAGTATTGACCTTTAAAGAGACACTGGGTATATGATAACATCCTGTTTGAGTTGACGCCAGCATAATTTGATGCCTGGTTGTACAGCCTGCAATTTCCCAGTAATATACTGAAGCTGTTCCCTTAGGGTTGGCTAAGCTCATACTACTAACACTTCTTACATTTTATTTCATCGAGTCTTAAGTTTTATTGTTTTTCTTCTTCTTCAAAATTTCACTGCCATTTTGCCTCAAAATTATTGAGTTACTGGAAAATATAATCAACTGTACCTTACTTTGGCACTCTTTGTACATCTGGAAAACCTCTGTGTTTGTCCTTTTTACCAAATGTGTGCAAGTATGGCCAAACCAAATTTAATACCATACAGCATTATATAGTAATCAGGAATAGAATAATGTTAGGGATTTTATTGTATACAAATGAGTTGAATACATTTCTTATGCATGACTGTTTTAAAAACAAACCAAATGGAGGTATATATAGTAGGAAGTTGTTTTTAATGGTTAATGTACAAATTTTAAACAGAAGAAAATAAAGGTATTATTTAAGAATACTAATAACTCACAACAATACATGAATACACACCACTCTAAGGGGCCGATTTATCAACCAATGAATCGGCCCCAATGCATCTATTTCCGTGCAAGCCTTCAGGTTCGCCGGAAACAAGAGTTAAGAAGCAGCGGCATTAAGACCGCTGCTCCTTAACTCGTCCGCCACATCTGAGGCGGTGGACAGCAATCCGCCCAATCGCATGCGATCGGGTTGATTGACACCCCCTGCTAGCAGCCGATTGGCCACGAATGTGTAGGGGGTGGCATTTCTAGTGCCGACAGCGTATGCACACTTATCGGTGTGCGGCGGATATGATCGTTACAGTGGATCATGTCCGTCCGCACATTGATAATTCGGCCCCTAATTATTTTACAATCCCTCAACTGCTTGAACTAGATTATAATAGTCAACAAAATAATACAAAATATTCCCAACATTGTGCTCTAAGATTTCAAAAACTGTGACTGCCACTGGCAATGTGTTTAGGATTGTTATTTGTAAAAATTCTGACTATAAATTAAATGCTTATGTGTATATTCTGTACATTTTTAAGATATTATGATTATTTATCGTATATTTATATATAGATTTTAGAAATTGCATTGCACTTTGTGTTATTTTTTATGTGAAATGAGCCACTCCGTTTCCTGCAGATTTTTGTCATCTCACTTTGCAGGGACTGCCACAGCTTTAGCTATGAACATCCTTGTCACACCCAAAACACTCCTAACCCCTTCCCATGACCCAGCCATAACCTGCCTCTCCCACAGTGAACCCATCTACAAAATGCTGGTGGCCCACCACCCAAATGTTCCCTAATCTATGTGTTCCAGAAAGCCTTTGGGGAGTAGAGAGATGCTCTTCCCTGTGAGATTCTGCATTGAAGAGAACTTTATTACTCAAATCATTCTAGGGCTTCACGATTCTGCCCCTTTTCTTAGAGAATTTAGTGAGTTCTGCCAATGTTAGGTCTGCAAGATGATTTCACTCAAGGCTGGAGAGTTTTTGAGAATTGGACCTTTAGAACCCTGAACTTTAAATGGTAAGTGGCCAGAGTTGGGCAGTCTGTGGCAGTGTCTACTCAGTGTAGGGGTGGTGTTAGGTGGTCTCAAGGTATTTCACACACAGCTACAGCTGAGATAACTGTTCCGGGTGGAAGTATAACCAGGGATCTCTGAAGTTTTGACATCCTGGCCTATTTAAGTTTTATGAGTGATGTAAAGAAACGTTCAGGATTGTTGTCATATTTTAACCTGATTTATGAAACCTATCACTTAGAAGTATGTAGGAATTCTAGAAATTCTAGAACATTTACTCTGCATGTGAAGTTGGATGTTATATTGGGGAAACAAGCCAAAAACTGCACCTTCGTAAGAACTTACACAGACACTCAATCAAAAATCACTTTAAAACAAAATACTGTACTTCTATTGGTCACTATTTTAACCAACCTCACCACTCCATCCAAAACCTCAAAATCAAAATTCTCAGAGGCAACTTCAAAAACACCATGGAAAGAAAAACATTTGAAATTAAAATGATAATGCACTTCAACTCATACAAAATGTGGACTCTACGTTCTTAACATATTACCAACATTTATGTAATGTACTTTCATAGAGTCAATTACATTGTATATTCCACATTCTTTAAACATAGGTACACAGGTAAGCTTATGTCAACACATGCCATTATTATTATTTCCATTTTTTTTCTTCTTTTTTACTATTTTATACTCCCTGTATACATACTTAAACATATACACACAGGCATAACCTTGATGTATTATCAAGTAAGCACATTTTGATTTGTGGATTTTGTATTAATAATGAGCCTTATCTATATTTTTTTCTTCAATTTGAACACTTAGAAAGGCTGTTTGTTAATACTTTGTGCGGGCGATGCTGCATATATAATCTCGCCCCAGGTGGATTCGTTTGGCTGCACGTGCAACTGACGACGGTGACGGACGCGTTACAAATGCAATTATAGTATAGATAACTCATCTACATAAATTTCATTTTTTTTTTACTTATATAGAAAAAGAAGGAAAGCAGCAGAACTGAATTTATAGACTAAAATTGCAAGTGTTGCCTCTGTATAAATTAAGAAAAAAAAAAAAAAAAAAGGTACAGATTTCATTGCCATACTGGGTCTGCTCTCTTGTACAATTGTAAGTTTACATGTTTGAAAAGTTATTTGACAACATTTGCATGAAAATAATATATCTGCAGCAAGTGTTATCATGCTAGGAATGGTTTATTTACTTAATATTTATCTTTTATGAGTGATATTATTTAAGACTGTAAACTGTGAGTGATTTTTTTTTTCTAAAATAGGCGCCTGTTCCGCTACACACACAAAAAATAGCTGCCACTGTCAAACTTGGGCATGTAGACAAAATCTCAAAGAAATTGGAAATAGAAGGAACCATTAAATATGATGAAGATTTTAGTTAAAACAAAGAGAAAAAAACTAAATTTCTACTAATAAAATGTGAAATTGTAATTTACTTACACCTAGATTACGAGTTTTGTGTTAGAAGCTGTGCAGTGCTAATGAGCAGTTTAAGCTCACCGCTCATTTACAGACAATGCTGGTATTACGAGATTTTACAAACCCGGCGTTAACCGCAAAAAAGTGAGCGAAGAGCAAAATTTAGCTCCACATCTCACCTCAATACCAGCACTGCTTACGTTAGCGGTGAACTGGCTAAACGCGCTCGAGCATGATTTCCCCATAGGAATCAATGGGGGAGAGCCGACTGAAAAAAAACCTAACACCTGCAAAAAAGCAGCGTAAAGCTCCTAACGCAGCCCCATTGATTCCTATGGGGAAACACATTTTATGTCTACACCTAACACCCTAAGATGAACCCTGAGTCTAAACACCCCTAATCTTACACTTATTAACCCCTAATCTACCACCCCCGACATCGTCGACACCTGCATTATATTATTAACCCCTAATCTGTCGCCCCAGACACCACCGCCACCTACATTATACTTATGAACCCCTAAACTGCTGCCCCCAACATCGCCGAACCCTACATTGTATTTATTAACCCCTAATCTGCCGCTCCCAATGTCGCCGCAAATAACTACATTTATTAACCCCTAATCTGCCGCCCACAACGTCGCCACAACTATAATAAAGTTATTAACCCCTAAACCTAAGTCTAACCCTAACCCTAACCCCCTAACTTAAATATAATTACAATAAATCTAAATAAAATTACTACAATTAACTAAATTATTCCTATTTAAAACTAAATATTTACCTATAAAATAAACCATAAGCTAGCTACAATATAACTAATAGTTACATTGTATCTAGCTTAGGGTTTATTTTTATTTTACAGGCAACTTTGTATTTATTTTAACTAGGTACAATAGTTATTAAATAGTTAGTAACTATTTAATAACTACCTAGTAAAATAAATACAAATTTACCAGTAAAATAAAACCTAACCTAAGTTACAATAACACCTAACACTACACTATAATTAAATAAATTAAATACAATTAATTACAATTAAATACAATTATCTAAAGTACGAAAAAAACCCACTAAATTACAGAAAATAATAAAATAATTACAAGATTTTTAAACTAATTACACCTAAGCTAATCCCCCTAACAAAATAAAAAAAGCCCCCAAAAATAAAAAAAAGCCCTACCCTACACTAAATTACAAATAGCCCTTAAAAGGGCCTTTTGCGGGGCATTGCCCCAAGTAATCAGCTCTTTTACCTGTAAAAAAAAGTACACATCCCCCAACATTAAAACCCACCACCCACACAACCAACCCTACTCTAAAACCCACCCAATCCCCCCTTAAAAAACCTAACACTAACACCTTGAAGATCACCCTACCGTGAGACGTCTTCACCCAACAGGGCAGAAGTGGACCTCCAGACGGGCAGAAGTCTTCACCCAACTGGGCAGAAGTGTACCTCCAGACGGGCAGAAGTCTTCACCCAACCAGGCAGAAGTGGACCTCCAGATGGGCAGAAGTCTTCATCCAGACGGCATCTTCTATCTTCATCCATCCGGCGCGGAGCGGGTCCATCTTCAAGACATCCGATGCGGAGCATCCTCTTCAAACAACGGCCGACGACTGAATGAAGGTTCCTTTAAATGACGTCATCCAAGATGGCGTCCCTTCAATTCCGATAGGCTGCTAGAATTCTATCAGCCAATCGGAATTAAGGTAGAAAAAATCCTATTGGCTGATGCAATCAGCCAATAGGATTGAAGTTCAATCCTATTGGCTGATCCAATCAGCCAATAGGATTGAGCTGGCATTCTATTGGCTGTTCCAATCAGCCAATAGAATGGCAGTTCAATCCTATTGGCTGATTGCATCAGCCAATAGGATTTTTTTATACCTTAATAATGGAAACATTTTAATAATAATTATTATTAATCGTTATTATAGATACTGTAAAATATACATATATATTCAAATTATTAGTACATTTTTTTAAGAACATCTATAATAATGATTAATAATTATTATTAATATTTTTTTATTAGCGTGCAAGCGATAAGTGTTAGTTTTTTTTGGGGTTTTTTAAAGTGTGCTCCATTTAAGACTATGGGGAGAATAAGTTAATACTTTTGCAATATCCGAAGTCCTTTAGTTGATGCTCGCTGGGTTTCACTAGTGCACAAAAGTTTTACTTTTAACTTGTAATACGAGCCCTAACCCACTCATGCAAAAACTTTACTTCTGGTGGTGTTAACGCTCGAGAGAGAACACTAAATATTGTGCCACTTGTAATCTAGCTTATTTTTAGTGTGCTTCCCAGTGATCACAATCATAATTTTTTTTCTTTTAATACCCCTCAAGCTCAAAAATTTTATGTCCTGAAAACAGTACAACATTTTTATTTTCACCATAAATCCTCCAACAAAATACACAGGATCATGGACAAGCAAAACAGCAATTTTAACAGTTTAGTAATTACATCAAAGGTGGGAGGGTGTAATGATGCTAAAATGTGACATGTGCAATTAACTTAGTGGGCTGCAAAACCATAGAGATACCGATGTCTCTCTAAGGAATTTAGATTTTTTTTTTTCTTTTAAATGATTGCACACATAACGTTTGTATCTGTTTTGTAACACTGTGACTGCTTCCTATGTCATCCAATATGGTGGCATATAATTTAGTGTGCTTTGCCCATGCACAAAAATCAATTTTACATTCACAATCTGTTTGTGGTACTTGGAAATATTTTGAAATGTGTTATAAGGGTTTATCAAAGCCTTTTAGCTAAGGAATTCAATAGGTGAAAATGGTCCCCTTAATGTTTCGTTAAGTATTGACAATACTTAGAAGCAACAGTTATCATGAAGTTTTAGAGTCTCATTAAATTGTGTTAAATTTGGCTCAAGAGAATTTGACAACTTTATTTCAATACATCACAAGACACTTTTCAAACAGATTAGTTGGAGTTTTCTAATTCAACAGCCTTGACATCTTGATGACCTAGACCTTTAGACTTTTTTCAAGCTTGTTTTAAGTAAAGTTTCTTGGCATCTTTTAATAATTTTTTTTTACATATACTCAATTGGTGTATTAAAGGGACACTGTACCCAAATTTTTTCTTTTGTAATTCAGAAAGAGCATGCAATTTTAAACAACTTTCTAATTTACTCCTATTATCAATTTTTCTTCGTTCTCTTGCTATCATTATTTGAAAAAGAAGGCATCTAAGCTTTTTTTTGGTTTCAGTACTCTGGACAGCACTTTTTTATTGGTGGATGAATTTATCCACCAATCAGCAAGGACAACCCAGGTTGTTCACCAAAAGTGGGCCGGCATCTAAACTTACATTCTTGCATTTCAAATAAAGATACCAAGAGAATGAAGAAAATTTGATAATAGGAGTAAATTAGAAAGTTGATTAAAATTTAATGCTGAATCTGAATCACGAAAGAAAATTTTTGGATACAGTGTCCCTTTAATAAAACATTTTTTTCACCAGGGTCTGTAACAAATATTCCTTTTATATTATAAACAAAATTCAAGTGACTTTACAGCTTGTTTACAGGGTTTTTAGACAACAATGTAATGAATGAGAATGGGGGCAATGGTTCTTCAGGAAAATTCTCTAAAATATTTGTAAATCTGTTTGCTATATAAACTACATAATTGGCAAAATCAAAATAAACAAATAGATTTTTTTTTAAAATGGCATATCCAATACCCCTATTACAATATCATAAAATAGTAGTTGCCTTGATTCATGTGAATGTACCAAAACACTCTGATGCAAATGATCTATCCTTATGGAATGGTAAATAGCTATATGAACCATCCTGCTTGCCTTATTGTTGACACAGATGTAACTTTGGAATATGTAAGAATGCTATGCAAAACGTAAATTGAGATGTTAGCATCTGAAGTTCAGAGGATTAGCTGCACTATATTTTACTATTGACAGCCTAAGTAAGCGGTGAGAAGCTTTACAGGAACTCACTGAGTCTTTCATACACCACTAGGGTGCTTTGTTATACAATTTTTAGGCTGATTTTTTTACACTTGGAAGTCCATGATAAAGGATTTGTTTAAACCACTTTTGTTCATATATATTAAGTGTTGGATATGTTTTAAGATATAATAGTATGGATTGAAATAGTATTAACCTCTTTAGTGTAAAGGAGGATACAGTATCATCCTCTGCTTTTACGTCTTTGTGTGGAGAACAGTACCACATCATTCTCTGAAGCAGACCGTGGAGGGACCCAGTGAAAGCTTGTCATTGCTCTCTTCTGAAGCCAATATCTTGACACCGGCACCATATAAAATAACATATAACCTCTAATTTGAAAGATTTTAAGCAACTTTCTAATTTACTCCTATTATCAATTTTTCTTGGTTCTCTTGCTATCTTTATTTGAAAAAGAAGGCAGCTAAGCTTTTCTCTTGGTTCAGAACCATGGACAGCACTTTTTTATTGGTGGATGAATTTATCCTACGATGCTGGTAAACACCAAATAAATGGCAATCTTCAACAGAACCCCAATCCAAACACCTGTGTGATGTAGAGGGGCACCTAGGAAATTTACTATCTAAAGGGAGAGGAAATGTTAAAGAACCCGTATTTAAAGGGACACTGAACCCAATTTTTTTTCTTTCGTGATTCAGATAGAGCATGAAATTTTAAGCAACTTTCTAATTTACTCCTATTATCAAATGTTCTTTATTCTCTTGGTATCTTTATTTGAAATGCAAGAATGTAAGTTTAGATGTCGGCCCATTTTCGGTGAACAACCTGGGTTGTCCTCGCTGATTGGTGGATAAATTCATCCACCAATAAAAAAGTGCTGTCCATGGTTCTGAACCAAGAGAAAAGCTTAGCTGCCTTCTTTTTCAAATAAAGATAGCAAGAGAACCAAGAAAAATTGATAATAGGAGTAAATTAGAAAGTTGCTTAAAATTGCATGCTCTATCTGAATCACAAAAGAAAAAATTTGGGTTCAGTGTCCCTTTAAGTTTACTTGAAGGGTAAAGAGGAAGGTCACATGTTCCTATAATTTTCAGGTGATCATCATGGTAATGGTGCACAAATAGACCACAATGAGGTGTTTGACAAGTGAAAGGGTGGTTTTTTTGTCTCAATAATAAAATACAGAAGGAATGAGAACCAATTTTACAATGATAAGTCTGATAGGTGATAACCATATGAATTTACTGATAGGAAAGAGGGGATACGATAGAGTGAATTTCTTCTTTCACATGTGGTGGCTCATGCCACTCTAGGTAGAAGTTGCTTCACTGTGACTGTCACCCTTCCCCTTAGTTTACACCAGAGAATATGCACTTGTGCTGCCTTCCTGTACAAATATGGTGGCAGTATTTTTTTGCACTTTAACCATGTGGCAGCCATATTGGATTCCATGCTACCATTAAGGCAAATGCATACACTTTCCATATACTCTGATCCCTCTTTTGCAGGCGGTGGGCACAAAGAGGGGCCAGACATGATGCAGGTGGAGCCCAGGCCCCCTTGTAGGAATGTAACAACTGTATGAAGGGCTAAAAGGGGTCCTAGATTTATGGGCCAGGTCTCAATTGAGACCTCTGAGATTTTTGTAGTTACAGCCCTATCTTAACAGTAGGACACAGGCAAATGCAAAATAACTGTTACAATACTAGATAGAACTAAGGTTATAACACATAGGGACAGTATGCAAATATTTACTAGAGGACAACAGTCAGACACTAGGTGGCAAGACACAAGTAATTATCGATATGAACAGCATACTCCTTATCTCTTCTTTTATATTTTATTTGAGGTTTTAAATCAGACATACAAGCAGTATACAGAAAGAAGAGAATAATTACCTTAGGGCACTAAGGCATAATAAACACTGCATTGCTCAGTACAAAAAAATAATGTTGGTCTCAAAACATACGTGCCATAATGGTAAAACATAAATGATAGATATAACAAGCAACCATAACAAATGATGCCAGACCACATAGAAACCTTCTAAGAAGAATGTTGGAGGCCACTTTTGGACCTCAATTACCTAAGAAATAGTAATAGCAATAGAAGGTATTTTAATATGGAGAGACAACTTTTGGGCCTCACATTACAAACCTAATTTTTCAAAGTTTAAATTCTTTAACCATACAAAATACAGAATAATAATACATATTACGTTGCTATGGCACTCCCATATAAAAAGATCACTCCTTTATGGGCATAAAAATATATTGTCCAAGATGTTACCAGAGCAACACATCTTACGTGTTTCGGCTTACACCTTAATTATATAAATATTACTGATCCATATAAGGTTGTAACCTATTACATTAAAGCTTACAGTATATAGATACACTTCTGACATAGTAACAAAAACACATCATATATGAATAATAATCTTATCTAGGCAAAGCACAAAATGTGATTGCATGTTAATTTAAAAGTAAGGGGGTCATAGCGTAATTTTAGAAACGTTTAATTTATCTTCATTAGTTGGGAGGGGATTCTCAACCTTACTCCCCCTTCCTAAATCAAAACACCTCCCCACCCTTCTGGGTAGTCTCTTTACTGAATTGCCAATCTCAGAAAAGGGGACTTCTTAAAGGGAGAGATCAACTGCCTCTGTACATAAGAAGGGGAAATCTTAATTACCCCATTTTTAAAGTAGTTATCAATATCTCGCTCTGGCTCAGAGTTAGTCTTAAATTGTTCAGTAATGATTTGAGTGTACATTTGATACATAAATGAAGATATGTGAGGGGCCTTCGCTGACCTCCAGGTTTAAAACAATAGATGTCTAGCTCCTTATATAGCCATGTAAACTAATGCCAACTTACCCGCATTAAATTCAGAATCTACTAGTAAAAAAATATGTCTCTTCTGTGGTTAGCATTTAATTTTTTTTAGCCAAAAAGGTATTCTGTTCCAAAACCTCTGGACTTTCAAAGACAGTGAATCAGGTCAGCTTGGGAATAATTACATATTGTGCAAGAATGCATTTGATGTCTACTCCAGCTAGATAACTTAGCTGGGGTTAAATAAAACTTTATTCATAATCATAATCTTTACACCATTGATCTTGTTGCAGAGAGCACATTTTTAAAGCTGTAGCTAATATTACATGGTTTTATATCCCCAAACACCTTC